>NC_141609.1:42518765-42653765 GCF_047967505.1 Dipteris shenzhenensis | reverse complement strand
ACCTTTTGATTAGCCTTCTCCTTTGTGCTAGCCTTCATCATGGCTGAGTCTGCTCTTCACCTCCGGAGTGCCGACAGAAACTCAGTACGAAGACTTTGTATAAATGGATGCTCAAGTATGTGTGGGTGTGTGGATTTGTATGTCTGAGAGCATATTTTTATACTATGGTCTACACCCACTGTTGGGCGCTGATGACATCAGTGGGGATGTCATAGTAGCTAGTCCCTGCTATGCATGATGGAGTTTATGGTTTTCAACCTTGTGAGTGACTATCATGAGATTGAAACTGCACTATGTTGTGTTTTTAGAGGATGAGTTTGGGAATGTTCTTGGATTCATCTAGGTATATATACACATTGAGAATTTGCAATGTGAGCAAATTGGGAGCTACATCGAAGAGATCTAGAAGCGGAGAGAGGAATCATTGAAAACTGTGTTTTAAAGGGTTTTTCAGATTTATCAAAGATGCGGTCATGAAACTTCATAATGGCCGAGTGAAGGATCATGAGGGATTATACACCGAATTTGTTGCATACGGGATTGACATCCTAGCCCCTATCATGGCAAAGCTATTTGATGAAGCATTTTGTCTCGGCTTCCCACACACTTGGACCCTCAACACTATCACACCTATCCACAAGGCCGGGAATTATGATCGGGCATGTCATGTCCAAGATATATGCTTCGATACTAGACATGGAGGTTAGTCGCTATGCAGAGATGCAGGGACTCAGAGCAGCTGGACAAGCATGCTTTCGATGTGACCACGGGACCATGGATTAGATCCTGACACTTAGGAGTGTCATAGAGGAGGCCAGGACACGGAGATCGGGTATATTGCTGCTTTGTGGATTTCCGCAAAGCCTTTGATACAGTACTTCGAGTATGCCTCATCAAGAGGTTATAGGAACTGGGTTATGGGCCGGAGATAGTTTGGGCTGTTATGGCACTTTATGAGAGGGTTTCTGGCAGGGTTCGGATGGGGGGGCCCGGATAGACAGATGAGATCCTGAGCACCATTGGGGTCAAACAAGGTTGTCCACTCTTATCGACCTTGTTTGGCCTCTACATAGACGAGCTTGAGTCTTTTATGGGGACACTAGGAGGGGCTGATTATTCTCTCGCCAGCTGCTTGCTCCACATCCTTTTGTACGCTGATGATGTGGTGCTCTTATCCTCGTCTGTTGAGGGGCTCTAGAGACATCTAGATGCACTACTAGCTTTTTGCGAGTCTCATGACTTGAGGGTCAACTTGGGTAAAACCAAGGTTATGATCTTCAACACCTCCAGAGCAGCCGCACATAGAGAGCAGTTTACTTTTGATGGGGTACCAATTGAGATCGTTCCATCATACACATACTTGGGAGTTTCGTTTTTAGGACCTATCTTCACGATGAGACCGGCGATGCAGGCCCGTCTAAGGAGAGTTTATGCTTTTCTGGTCCAACTGGAGGGATAGTGCTTCCACTTGCACTTTCAGGACCCGCGGATCAAGGTTCTCCTTTTCGACTCCTTCGTCCGACCTGCGGGCATGTATGGAACGTTAGGCTTTCAGCTGATCGATTTCCCAATCAATCTATCCTGTCAGGGGGGCCACTTCTTGACGCCGGGCCCTAAGGAAAAAATATTGATATTGGTAGCGAAAAGCCCCGCGGCTAAGCCTTAGTTCTGGTAGGGCTGGGGACTAGACCTCTCTGACACAGAGTGGACTCGAGTGGAGAGATTACAGGTGCTTCTACTCTCACGGATGATACGCAGCAAGCCATTTGTCCCTTATCAGATCATCTAGGCTGAGTTCGGGGCATCTCCTCTGCAGTTAGATGTGGCATTCCAGACTATCACTTATCTCTACTGTGTGCGCGCGTATGGCTCATGTACCATAGGGCGACGCAGGCTAACTTGGTTGGCACTAGCATCTTCTATGGCACTAGTAGCTCAGGGTGATCAGAGATGTCGGTACGCACGCACATGCAGGTGGTTTGACATATTGGGTTTTCATATAGACAGGCTGCCATCCTTCCAGTACAGCATTGACCCTCCATTTGTCCCATTCTGGGGCAACAAATTCAACGCAATCATCCTGGAGTATCTTCTACAGCTACACACATTCAGGACCTCGCTAACACAGTCAGAGCTCCCTGTGAAGCTCAGTTTCTGTCGGGACCACTACTTGCACATTTCAGCAAAGGGTTTCATCATCACCCAGATCCACCTCACATTCACTCAGGATTTCCCTTGGAACACTTACGTGTGTCATCGCACTGACTCCATATTGAGAGTGGGCGTGTAGAGGGGATACTAAGGGAGAGTCGTATCTGCACATTGTGTGAGTGCCATGAGGTGGAGTCAGAGGAGCACTTTCTTTTCAGTTGCCCGGTCCATCCGAGAGTATGATCATAGAGTTCTTCTAGGCAGAGTAGGTTGCTATCTCAGCCATGGTTAGCAGGAGAGGTAGAGACCCTAAGACCGAGACGCGACACACCCAACAGAGGATAGACGCACAGATGACACTCACTGACATCTCCTCTATCTTCAGACCTGGGGTGCAGCCGACCGGGGTTACAGTGGCGCTCGTCAGACGTCAAGTAGCGGCCAGGAGGGCACGATAGGTTACTCATCCAGATAGCAGACAACGATCCATTACGGGCTTCTTGCCTACATTGCCTAGTCCACCGTTGGGTGATGTTCTATATGCCTATTGTATTGTATTGGATCAGACTGTGCCTCCATACGAGGATGATGATGCCAGGATGGCTGCATAGGTTTATGGTGGACATGTACTATGATATCATTGACTATGTCTACACAGTTTTCTAGCATGGGCTAGGATGCTCACTTAGTAGCTCCACCCTTTTGCTTATTGTATCATGTTTTTCTTCAGTCTCATAGACCCATTGGTCTTTAGCAGACTTTAATAAACTTTCTTTTCTTTCTCCCTCTTGGTAGAAGGACCCTAAATGAAATCAGATCTCTCACAAAGTAAGCTGAGTTTTATCAATATGATTGAGGTTAAGTTTATGTCCATTCCTGCCCTTGGTGGATTCATTTGTACCTTTCCCAATTTGTTGTTTTTGTGATTGAACCATATATGCAAGGCACGTTTATAGATCCCTTGTGGTGTGGCAGATAAAGGCAGCTTCAATTAATGTGTTAATTCTTGTGGTCAACATAGGTGCTCAATGGACAGGCATCGTTACCACCATTGCAGTTGAGATGTTGCAATCAGGGATGGTAGATGCTGTGATCTGTGTTCAGAGGTAACTTTTTATTGTTTGCCATTCCTGTTTTCAAAATGAACTGTCCAAAAAGTGCATGCAGCTTTGATTGTCCAGAGACTCGATTGTATGTGATGGGTAGGAAAAATTGAAGTTCTATGATGACCTCAGTTAACAAAGTTAATGCTCACTTTTAATGAAGCATGTCTCTGAAAGTAAAAAATCAACAGGTGTTACCAACATTAAAACCACAATGTCAGATGGATGGTCTTATTGTTTGCTGGGGGTGCTTCTTTTTCTGTGCAGTGACCCTGAAGATCGTTTCACTCCAAGGCCAATTCTTGCAAAGTGAGCCATTTTCTCAAGTCTTTGTTTGTTGTCAGAAAAAATCCTATGCTATTTTTTAAAATCATACATAGTGATGGTTCTGCATGGATTTTTATTTGCAGTATTATGTCACATATAAGCTTGTTGAATGTAGTAATTACTGTGACTAAGGTTGATTAGCTGTCATACTGCTGTACCCACATTAACACTGTGCTTGCTCTTGTAGTTCACCTTCCATTCAGCCCCAAAACTGGCTTACTAGCCTTCCTCCTGTAGCCTGTAATTTCCTTTCCCTTCATGAGTTCTCCCTTCATCTATCTATCCTTTTCTAAGACCATATTTCTTTGTTTGTTGACTCTTCTTCTTTGATCTTTTCTTCCCCCCCCTGCCTGCGCCCGGCGCCTCCTGAGGAAAGTGCGGAAGAGGTGAAGGAAACCACACAAGAGGATGATGCAACAAGCTGAACCAAAGCGCGTTGCTCAACAATTCCTCACAAGGAGCTTACTGAGAGGGAGTGAGCACAGATGATTATGACAAACCGTTTACTGTTAGAGGGTTGATCCTTATTCCTTAAATTATAACCTGACTCAATGGCATACCCAATAATTCCACACCAGGAGCTCAATGAGAGGGAGCCAATGTTGAACCCGTTGACCAAAGGGGTCTAACGAAGAAGCAAAGGTCCAGCCAAAACGAATGAAGGGCAAACTGAGCCGCAACTCTGATTGAAGAGCCACTTGGGCTACACTGACTCCATAGACGGCTGTTTGCTTATGAATCCCACACTGGCACCGCTTCTTGCATCTTGGCACTGATTCAGGATTGCAACCCTTCTGGAAGTTGTTGGTATCTCTTCCTTACTTCTTCCCATTGTGTTCCTTCATTAGTTTTTGGGTTTCTTTGCCATTCTTGTGGACTCCATCATCACCTTCCTTCATTGGCAGATACAACGTAGACTCTACCCAATAGGATCACCAAAATGTTAGCTACGAATTTCTGTGAACACATTACTTTGTTTGGTCGGACATGCATTCAAATTGCCTATCCACAAAAGCAATATGCCTATTTACAGATGCCTAATGGAAGTGATGGCTAATCAAACCATGGATTCGGCACCTCATTAACATTGCTCGTTCATAAGGAAGGCAGAACAATGGACGAATACAAAGTCAACCACAACTGCACAATGCATCAATTGCCCAAAGGCTTGGACTGTATTCAGAGAAAAGGGGTGTTCCATTCATCACTTAGAATCTGTGCGGGGCAGTACAAACGGCATTGCTGCACTCAACACACCTATTCCTTTCATCTTCTCCTCCACTCTCACAAACGTACACTTATGAACCTATAATTGCATACCCATCACTAACTTTGTAATCTACTATGTTACATTTACTCACGCCACCCACTAAGTAATGTCAATGCATAAACAGTCGCACATTCATACTCCCAAAGCAACCAAGCCAAAACCACCACCCTTACAACTAACTACTCATCCTTTAAATACTCTCTTCCTCAATGATTGGCATGTACTCCATGCCATGCATTTTGACTCTGATGTAGCCCAAATGCTGCTGAATATACTCTCGATACTAGAGCCTGAATTCCTGTTGGCAGAAATCCTTTGTGACGTTTGGCTGCCCACCCGCTCGGTGCACTGCCTCCATTGCTTTCCCGACTTCATTGCGGTTCGGTCCAGACCATTTGGGCTTAAAGCTGTTGTTGCTACTGTTCCTTTACACTCTATATCTTGGGAAGATCGAGTTCCTAGCCTACATCAATTGTGGAAGGGAAGTTACTTATTCCAACTAATTCATTGATTTGGCATTGATGCAATTGCCAAGGGATTATCTATAGGTTAAGTACATGAACCGGATACCTTGGCACCAGGCGTGCTGAAGATGAAGACCGTAGAAGGTCAGAAAGCAAGCAGTGCGAATTAGTGCAAAATCAATCTAGGCAGAGATGAGGATGCAAGAGGTGGTCGACAACAACACTATCGGTAGAGAAAACAAGAGTTGATGGTTAGAGTGAAAAACCAAACTTGGGGAAGCTTGTTACTGAACAGCAACGAATTCAAGCCGGGAAAGAAGGTGGGCAATCTGAGCATTGCGAAAGAAGGATATGGCGCTGAGGACAACAAAGAGAGAGGAGTGAAAGAAAAGCGAAGAGATTCAAGGCTCTACTTCCAAAGGAGAACCGGGCGTATCATGCCACGAATGACCGGGGAACAGTACCTCACCAATTCACGAAGGGAAGGGAAAATCCAAGTTTGGCAGAGCACTTTGTGAGGATGGAAGATTCAATCGAGAGTCTATTAGAAACTTCATTGGCAAATCTTCCAGCAATGGCAGGACTGAAGGTGAAGATCAAATTTCAAAGTTACAAGGGAAGAGAGGGTGGGAAATTTTGATCCCATTTGCAAAGCTTCCTACCAATGGCAGTAATATTGCAATGTAATATAAAGGAGTCGTCTTTGTTGTTGGAATATGGAAGCAAGAACTAGAACTAGAACTAGAAACTGGAAATGAAATAACAAGACTGAAAGACTAGAAATACCTTAAACACTCTTGCTTTATGTCTTGTACTTTGGCCCATATATTCAATGGGTCACATCATTCTAATCAATCAGTCTAGCTTGTGTCTTGTCTACACTCTTCTCATGGGATAATTGTAGAAGTGCCACATGGCACACACTCAAGACATAAAGACTAGACTTAGACTTAGACTTAGACTTAGACTAATGTAGACTAGGAAATAGTACTTAGTGTGCACTTATCTCCAACACCCTCCTTAAGTGGACACTAGGAGTAAGACAGAAAGACAAGACTAGAAGACAGACTGATAGATTGAGAGAGAGAAAACATGACAGACAAATGATCTTGAGACACCCCTCCTCAAGTGATATCCTCATATGGGTCCACAAGGGTAAGGTCAAGATGGATCTAAAACAAAACACAGTCAGATTGATAGACAGATAGACAGACAGACAAGACTAGATAGACAGAAGACTGACTGTAGTCAAATAGAAAGACCGGTGGTCAAGGTGGTAGACAAAACATAGAAGTAATTAGAAAGCCCACTTCTCATCATGTAAGGAAGGAACAGCAGGATCAGCTGATGGAGATGTTGCAGCAACATGGGCTGAGGTAGATGCAGGAGCTGATGTAGAGGTTTTGGAGTAGCAGTCCCTCTCCCGGTGATTATCACGGCCACAAATGGTGCATGGATGAGCCTTGAAACAGTCCTTCTCCACATGATTAGTTTTGCCACAATGGGTGCAAGGCTTTCTTACCTTAGAACTTCCTTTCTTTGCTAAAAATGCAGTGTCAGTTACCTTGCATTGTTGAGTTCTTTCTTCCTCTTGGAGAGCATTGATGATACCCTCAAGAGAAGGATTATTATGATACTTGAAGGTAGTGACAAGAGTAGCATAGGAGTCAGGTAAGCTTTTGAGAAGCACAGCAATAGCAATATCTTCGGAGATGGGAGACTTGACTGACGCAAGCTGAACCATAAGACTGCGAAGATAATTGACATGAGAGGCTATAGTAGCTCCTTCCTGCATATGTAGATCAAAGAATGAGATCATAAGTGCAATCTTAGAGTTTTTAGATCGGGCTCCAAAAAGAGTGTCCAAAGTGATCCATGCTTGAGGAGCAGACTGTATGTCGGAGATGTGATGAATGTAATCATCTCCAAGGCCGAGCAATATGATAGCATAGGCTTTGTCGTTCTTGGCAGACTGCTTGTAGATCATTCCAACTCCTTGAGGTCGATCCATGATCCATGGAGCTGAGAGGGGGTGTTAGAGGTAGCGTCTCCTGTATCATAGAGAGAGGGCCGGCTGTGAGGTCGCCTCACAGGTGCCACAGGTCCGCCAGGTGTGCGCCACCTAGGTGCCACCTTAGCATCTCAGATTGAGGGCCAAACAGGCCCCTAACCCAGGTCGGGTAACCGACCAGCATGTCGGGGGTTACAGCCGACCCTGGGTCAACTAGTCTAGGCCTCTGGGTCGGCCATTTTGGTTGGAGAGGGGGCCTATATAAAAGGCTCCTCCCCTCATTGTGGAGCATCACTTGCACTGGGTTTTCTGCCAGCAGTAGAGTCATTTTCTCCCGAGCTTGTGCAGTTTTCTCTTTCTCTCTTTGCAGTTCAGTTCGCAGTGTGTGTGCTCTCTTTTGCAGTTCAACATTTTACTGCAATTCTCACAGATCCTCCATAATGTTTGGAAATTACTTTGTCATAGAAAGTAAAATGTGCTAGATTTCCTCAAGAACACAAAAGAACACTCCTGTTTATTGTTGTTGTGAACTGGAATCCATCTAGTGTTTCTAGCAGCATAGCTTCGATGGGGTTCATTTTTTTGACTCTATAAGTTCCTTGACCTAGAAATTTGAGCTTGCCCTTATGGACTTTGGTATTGTATAGCAAAACCAGGTCACCTTCCTTCATGTCTTTGTCTTTGAGGTTTCTGGCAAACCATGCCTTCCTTTTCATTTTTCTATTTTCATGGCATGGTAGGCAACTAATCTAGTCTTTGTATGCTTCTCTAATTGGTAGTCAGCAATGCATGATCTCCCGTATGTTCTTCGTGCTGCATCATCTTTTATGCATCACAAAGCAGTGTAATTCCAAAACTTACGGGTCGATAAAGAAAGTCTGAAGATTTGATCAGGTTCATGTAAGGTTCCTTGTTTTATTTTAATATTTTGAGTACTCACACACCCAGGCACCTACAAGAGGGGTGGTTTCCATCCCCTTTTTAAATATTGGCCACTTTTTATTCCTTGTAAACAAAGAAAAATAAGAACGACAGGGATAACTCTCTGGCTCAAACTGGGTGTATGCAGGACACCAGAAGAAATTCTAGCAGCCAGGGGAGTGAAGCCAACTCTTTCTCCAAACTTGAATACTTTGGCTCTGGTGGAGGTACGATTTGAATCTCTAACTGATAATTACTAGAAAACATCTTGGACCTACTTGAAGGCATATGCCAGACCTGTCCATCAATTTCTCTGTTTGCAATATTTGTAGGCTGCTGGAGTTAAACGACTCCTTTTTTGTGGAGTAGGCTGCCAAGTACAAGGTAAACACAAAAATTTTTCTTTTTCTTGTTTTGGCCTTGTGACTCATAATTCTTTCTAAAATAGTGGAAACACCTGAAGGAGATCACATAATAGTTTCTACAGGATAACATAGATATATGCTAGCCAGGTTCCCATGTGCAGGGTAAACATGACTTTTATATAGAGATTTCCTTGACATTTTTGTGACACTTTTCATGAGAGCAACAGAATGCTTTTCAGTATCTCAATAACATGCAATTTGAGATTGTAGAAACACAAGTGGATTGCATGTCTCAACAAAATGGCTTCATTATGTGTTAGCGGTGTCTTGCTCAGCTTTGTGGCAATCCTAACACACTAGGTATAGTTCAGGGTGTTTAACGCTAAATTCATGACAATTTGATTGCTTTTTAAGCTCGTAGGCATTAACTATCTGGTTGACGAATCCTCCCTGGAGGTATTATTCCTACAGAGAGTTGATATTAGAGGTGGTGGGTGAATTCTACCACAAATGGAGGGGAATTAGTTATATCATATGTGTTTCCTACTCGGTACTAGCATGGTGGAGTGGAGCCTTTTCAATGGCCTCATATGCTGCAACATACAAGCACAATAAACTGATTCAGAGAAAGCAAAAAACTCTTTCACTTTATGCACCATCAATGAAGAAGCAGAGCCAGGAACATCAAGGATACACAAAATACTAAGGATGCCTGAGATATCTAGGCATGAGCAAGCAATCTTGGCTTTGTGTATTTAATCTAATGTATTAAGAACAGATCACGTCATAATTTCAGCATTTTATGTGAAAGATGTGGAGATGAACAGTGAATGCTCGAGTGGGCTTAGTTCAATGACCTCTTGAGAATTGGTTGTGTTTGATGGGTTTTATGATCCGGACAGATATGCCTCTATATTCAGCTTAGTGAATGATCTGGACAGATATGCCTCTATATTCAGCTTAGTGAATATTTTTCAAGCTCCTGTGCTGTTGAATATCTTGAGGGCATCTTATCCTTCATATACAGAGCATCTTCCCTCTTAGTTTTCATGACATTCAAAGCCACAAATAACCATCTTAAAATTTTCACAATTGCTTCTCTGTTTGGATGATTTGCAGCTTTGAGAATGGTGGAACATTACTTGGGGCTTGAAAAGCTTTATGTTCTTGGAACAAATTGTGGTTAGTATCTACTTGGCATTCACACTCTTAGTTTATTGGAAAATGATTTCATTCTAGAAAAATAAATCTCGATTAAGTGAGAAACCATATTTGTATACTAATGTTGATGTTATGCTGGGCAATGTGATACCTGCTTAACAGAAATTGTTACTCCTTTGTTGTTTAAGCTACCTCGTGCCCTGTTTTTGCAAGTCAACTTTATTCATGTGGTTGTCAGTGGACAATGGCCCTAGGCAGGGACTGGATAAGTTTCTGAAAGCAGCAAGTAGCGACCCTGGAACTGTCTTGCATTATGAGTTCATGCAGGACTACAAGGTGACTATGTCAATTAATTTGTTCATCTCCTCTATCACTAGCATAGGACAGAAACAGGAAAGAAATGGAAAAGGTGATCAATGAGAATTGTCAATGTGTTTTGGACCTTGGTTGGTTGTTTTGATTCTTTTCAGTCAAATGTTTGCATCGAAGTAATTTCATGTAGTAAAGGAACTATGACATTGGAGAATGGAAGTCGTGAATTTTGGTTGCATCTTGTGCTTAGATCACTCCGTACATGGCTAGAACTGACATTTGAACGGCATAAGTGAAATCGTATATGCTTTGCATCTTTAACTACTGTAACTAAACATTCTAGATGGCCTTTCTTATCTGAGTGTACATAGAAATATTGGAGAATACCGAGATATTTTTTGCAGCAAGTCCCGAAATGCTAAACTCATCACCTGTCGTAATTAAGTGGTGCATTTCACTACCTAAAGCATTCTTCTATTCACAACTCCGCTCTCTAACAAGAAGGCTGTCTTGGGTCGGTCTTCTAGGACTGTATGGATTTGTTTATCACCATTAATACCATGCATGGCGCTATGATCTTAGATCTTTCCACTATGGCAATCAAATCTTGTTATATACTTTATTGCGGGAACTTCTTTCGTGAAGATTTGTTTCTGATCAAACCACCTAAGATGTAGCTTGGTTAGAGGATAGTGGTTGTATTCACCGAGCAGAGTCCATCAATTCCATCAATTCCATCAATTTACAGATCCTTGGTGGAGGCATCAAGAGCCTTGTGTGAGCTTGCGGATGACTTGGAGCAGGCGAAACCCTTTTGAACCATGAAAAGATGCTTTTTTGGTGGGAATTGCCAAAACTGCAAAATCAAGTTCAATTTCAAGGAAAGGCATGCTTTAAATGGTGTGATGCCATGTAGAGCTGGTTGGTATGCCCAGACACGTAGGTGGTTTGAGAGATTGGGGCTTCATATAGACAGGCTGCCTCCCTTTCAGTATAGCTTAGACGCTCCATCTATCCGACTGGGATACCACGAGGTCAACCAGGTCATTCGAGAAGATCTACTACAGTTACACACATTCAAGACCTGGTTGGAGCCGAGGGAGCTTCCAGTGAAGCTCAATTTCTACAGAGACCACTGTTTGCACATCTCTGAGGAGGGTTTCATTGTCCCACCAGGGTACACTCAGATCCACCTGCCACACTCACTAAGGATCTCTATCAGGCAGTTTTGAGTTTCATCATCACACCGACTTCGTATTGAGAGCGGGCGAGTTGAGGGGATACCCAGGGAGAGACGCATATGCACGTTATGTGATCACAAGAGGTGGAGTCAGAGGAGCACTTCGCGTTTAGATGCCTCATGTACTACGAGATCCGCGGTCGATACCATTTCCTTTTTAGGTTTGTTTGGGCCATTATCCAGACTTCTCTCATACCCAGACCAGGGATGCCTCGCCGCCTTCATCCATGAGGCGGTCTGCTATAGGGAGCACTTACTCAGGACGTAGAGATAGTCCTCAACACAGGACCCGTTCCCTCTTAGAGCAGGATCACAGAAGTCTTCCAGTTAGACCGCATGCGCCCTACAGTCGCTAATAGCAGACGCAACAGAGACCCAAAGCTTGAGGCACGCTGCACTCGACAGCGGACGGACATGCAGATCACACTGAGCGACCTCCCATCCCTATTAGGGCTCGGCCCATAGGGGTTACTATAGCCTTGGTCAGGAGCAGAGTCATTGCTAGGAGACTGAGATGGGCGGCACCCACAGATAAGTCACTAGCGCTCCATCACTGGCTACATATCAGTATCTCCCTGACACACATATACCCCTGTGGGGCCGCTTGCATGGACTAGTGCCAGCTAGCCCTGATGGTGACTGACCTGAGTATGAGGATGATGATGATGTTGATGATGTCACTACTGATGATATGACTGTACTACTTAGCACTTAGCATTCAGCATGGGTGATGATGCTCGTTTAGTACCTCCACCCTTTCTGCTTGATTTATATCAGTTTTCTATCAGTCTCATAGACCCATCAGTCTTCCAAAGACTTTAATACACACTCTCTCTCTCTCTCTCTCTCTCTCTCTCTCTCGTACAGTCGTACCTCTCGTACAACCTCTCCCGTACCTCCGTACCTCCCCCCGTCAACACCTCTCCATCTTTCAATATCTCCCGTCCATACCTAGTCTAGTCCTAGTCTAGTTCTAGTCCTCCCTAACCCCGAGTTGGGCTAAACCCCCAACCCAACCCGGGGGTTAGGTTAAGCCAGGGGGTTCATCATACAGCCAACTATGGATTGGCCTACCCTCTCCTCCAAGTCCCCCTCAACTCCCTCAACTCCTTCAACATCCATCAGGACTCGGTACTCTACAGTTGCAGCCATGACACCCTCTCCGTATGCACGGAATTACCAACAAGAAGGCTTAAAACAACCCATCCTCGGGCAACAGGATCATATTTTTTATCTGTAGCAGGCAGTGAGAGAGCTATGATTAGAGCTGGCAGAAGTAGAGGCCCGACTTCACATCTTGGAAGGGCCTGGTAAGCAGGCAGTAATTGATGAGGCTGCAAAATCTTGTAAGGATTCCCCCCCTACCGCGCAGCTAGTCTCTACAGTCAAAGATCTTGTTCACACTGAAGTACAAACTGCTAAGAAGGAAGTGATTGTGGAAGTGGACAACAAAGCAAGTAAGTCTGATATCCAAGCAAAGATTAAAGAACACGAAGCTAGATGTGATGATGCGCTGAAGATTAGAATAGGGGGGCTCCCAGAAGATTGGTACAAAGAGGAGGACACATATAGTGTAATATTGACAAAGATCAAATCAAGCTTGCCCAACAATGAATGGGTGAATGATGATGAGCAAGATGATGACGACTCCAGGCCAGCTTCTATTTTGCACTATAGAGGTCATGCAATCCTTACACTGAAGTCAAAAGATATGCGGATCAAGCTTCTTCGACAATCTTACAAGCTGAAGGGCACCAAAGTATGGATAGCAGAGGAGCTTACACAAACTCAACTCAAGATTAAGGCAACTTGAATTAGCTAAAGTCAGGGCTGCCAGAAAGGATGGAAAATGGGCAGTTTACCGTGAAGGGGTAGCACTAATCAGAGAGTTTAAATTAAAACCAAAAGACTCTCAGTCTTAAACTAATGTATGGCTGTTTACTCTTCCAGAATATCATGTAGGTACTCCAAATAATTGGGATTGCTTTTTGCACTCCTTGGGAGCTGCTATGTGCCCTTCCTAAAGCAAATGTACTAGAGGGTTTCTTGCTGTCCCATAGACCTTTTGGTCTCCAGTGGACGTTAATAGACTCTCTCTCTCTCTCTCTCTCTCTCTCTCTCTCTCTCTCTCTCTGTGCCGCCTCCACTTGGAGCCGACAACTCATACCTTACCTTTTGTATATCGGTTGCCATGCCAACCATGAGAAGGGCCCCTGCGCCACCCACTCGCGTTTCGATCCATTTTGACCGTTCTTTGGACCCGGTGTACGTGAGCCACCTGGCTTCTGAGCTTCGAGTACTATTGGAGAGGGGATGGACCTCGCACATGCATCAGACACCCTTACCTTAGTGATACAGGATGTTGCCACCCGATCCTTTCCCACAACACGATCTGCAGGTGTTCCAGATGGGAAGATGCCCCAAAACCCATGGTTCAATGATGAGTGCAGAGAGATGAGGGCTCACCTTACGCGTGAGCGAGCATTGGGACATTGACTTCACCAGAGGCACAACGGATCTCACACCGAGTGACATGGCATAAGAAGCGGGCTTTCCTCTTGCACATAATGGATGAGGTGATTAGCTCCTTTCGCGGCGGAGACCCTACTACAGGATGGGGGCTCTTGTTGGAGGGAAAGTCGCCCATCCCCATCATAGATCCAGCAGTCTGGCATACATATGCATGCTCCCCATATGATGTCCCAGGTCAAGCACCACCTGATATGTCCTCTATGCCCAGACCCACTACATGTCATTTGTTTATTGCGCAGAATGTACGAGCTGCCCTTCTCCAGCTTCATAACCGTAGATCATCACATCATGAGGGACTACGCATTGAGTATTTTGCGCATGGGCAAGAGATCTTGACCCAGATCCTAGCACATATGTTCAACCATGCCGTATGCCATGGATTCCCGCCTACCTGGAGCACCACCACCATAGTACCGATACACAAGGCAGGTGATCCCATGGACATTGGGAACTACCACACTCTTATGATTGGCCACACTTTGGCTAAGATATATGGGTCGGTACTAGAGAGGGAGATCAATAACCACACAGAGGGTCACGGGTAGTGTGCACTTGGGCAGGTAGGTTTTCGGAGACAATACTTCACCCTAGACCACATTTTCACCCTGAGGGCTATTATTGACGAGGCGAAGTCAAGGCATAAGAAAGACTACACTTTGCTTCGTAGACTTTCGTAGGCATTTTAATACTATCTCACGCTCTCGTATGATCAGGAGGTTACAGGAATTGCAGCTCCCAGAGATCATGATTTGGGGGGTCATGAGTCTGTATGAGTCCATCAGAGGGAGGGTACGTGTCCCAGGAGGCCTATCAGACTGGGTTGAGAGCACTATCGGAGTAAAACAAGGTTGCCCCCTATCACCAACTCCTCTATATCGATGAGATCACTTCTTTTGTCGATTGTCCAGGTGGAGAGGGTTCGCTTCTGGCTGACTTGATGGTGCAGATATTGATGTACGCTGATGACATAGTCCTCATATCATCCTCAGCAGAGGGAGTGCAGAAACATCTAGAGGCTTTGGAGATGTTCTGTAGAGAGAGAGACTTGACAGGTAACCTTGGGAAAACCAAGGTTATGATCTTTACTACCTCGCGAGGAGTGTCCCATTGCCAGAGCTTCACATACTGTGACGAGCCTGTGGAGATAGTGCAGTCTTATACATATTTGGGGATAGTGTTCACCGGACCAGGTTTCACGATGATCTATGCGGGTATGGCACGACTCACATGAGGACGGGGTGCTCTGGCCTGACTAGAGAGGCGATGCTTCCAGGAAAACTTCTAGGACCCTTCGACGAAGGGTTGGATTTTTGACACGCTGGTGAGACCGACTGCCATGCATGCATCACCTTTCTGGGGGAGTGATATTTCAGCGATAGAGTGGTGGAGATTTGAGAGGCTATAGGTGACTATGGGAACAAGAATGATTTGGAGTAAACCCTGAGTTCCTCATCAAATCATACAGGTAGAGTTCGCCATGACCCCCCTCCAGGTTGATGCCATCTTTCAGACAGTGACGTTCCTCCACAGAGTTTGGGCCTTACCCCGGTGGAGATTTACCGAGGTTAGCATTAGAGTCCTCCAAGTGACAAGCAAAGAGTGGTGTTGATACGGCATGGTATGCACGGATATCTGCGTGGTTTGGTAGTCACGGCATTCAGATGGACAGACTTCCTCCCTTTAAGTATAGTCTGGATGCACCACTCGAGATGATCCCACGAGATGAGATCAACCGTATCATACGGTTGGACCTCCTCTAGCTCCATACATCTAGGGCTTGGGGGGGAGAGGAGTTCTCCACCAAGATCCAGTTCTACCATGACCACTTCTTGAGGGTCTCAAAGCATGGTCTTATCATCAGACCTCAGTATCTCGAGGATAGGAGAGTCTCACATGCACTGAGCAATCGCCATCGGTCAATTGCAAGTCTCATCACATCAGTTGCGGATTAAGGTAGGGAGAGCTGTAGGCATACCCAGAGAGCAGAGGACTTGCACATTATGCCAGATGGAGGAGATCAAGATGAAGGAGCATTTTCTATGTGTCTGCCTAGTCTATTATGAGATCCAAGGACGATATCACTGCCTCTTTCAAGAGGGACATGGCTTTGGCCCACTTACACGGCTGATCCATTTTCATGATCAGGTTTGTGTTGGGCTCTATCTGATTGAGATGCGACGATGGAGAGACACATTGACGTGATAGACCAGGGAGCAGCTGGGACTGATGCCAGAGGTCAGTGAGATCGATAGATCACATACTTTTGTTATAGACTTCTATGCATCTGAGCCAGCTGCCGGTGAGATTGAGAGGGAGGAGCTTGATGAGATGAGAAAAGAAAGAAAGAAAGTTTATTAAAGTCTTCGGAAGACCGATGGGTCTATGAGATTGTGAAAAACCTAGTACAAACGAGCTGTGTGGTGGAGCTACTAAACGAGCATCCACACCAATGCAAAATGAATGGTGGTACTAAGTCCTAAGTACAACAACATAGTCATGTCGGTGGTCGACTATATATCAATCTCATCATCATCATCATCATTATTATCATCAGGGCATCAAGGTGGATGAGGCAATGGGGGCATGAAATCGCCGATAGAGTGCTGTCGGCCACTCACAAGTGCAGCCCTGGCATGTCTCTTGGTCATAGCTCTGCATCTAACTAGGGCTTCCATGATCCCTGTCGGTCGGGCCCTGATTGTAAACAGGGAGGGGATGTCCCCCAGTGTGATCTGTGTGTCAACCCTCTGTCTGAGCTGTCGGGTCACGGTCATGTCGAGGCCTCGTCTTGTGAGGGTCCATGTGATTTGGCTGAAAAAACTCCGATCAGCTAAGGGAAAAGTTTGCTCCTGTCTCCATGCTCGAAGTATCCTCTCGCAGTGTCTAAGCACCTCATGAATGAAACCTGCCAAACATTGTTGGTCTGGGTAGGCGAGGAATCGGGCCAGAATCCCTTAGCTATCTCTAAAGAGGTAGTAGAAACACCCTCGGATCTCATAGTAAACAGGACACCTGAAGATGAACTGCTCCACTGTCTCAACCTCCTACATGTCACATAATATGCATATGCGCCTCTCCTTGGGTAGTCGCTATGCTCTGCCGCTCTCGATACGAAGTCGATGTGAAGAGACCTGGAACTACCTGAGGGGGACATGTGTCAATACCATTATAAATAATGAGATCATGCGTTCTGCCGAGGTATAATAGGGCCTACCCATAAGATGTGATCGAACCTCGTCTGTCAGCCGAAACTTGTAGCATACTTGCATCCTCAAGGTCAATGTCTGGCAATAGAGTGGAATCATCCTTGAAGTCGAGGAGTGGTACCTGACGAGCGCGTGTCCTCGCGTCGAAGTCCCCAACTCGGAGAACTTCTCGCGGCTAGAAAAGTCAACAATGGACTGATAAAGAGCAGCAACTGGAGATGTATCATCCTCACCTTGAGTGTCTCTAGCAAAGTGGGAGGTCTTAGGGCGGAAGTAGCAAACTGCAACAAACAGATTCCGGTTGTCCATGTGCCGAATCTGGATCTAAAGAAACCTGGAATGTGCATCTCTTTGCTCTACTGAAATGGTCCCCAAAAGTGTGGATCTGTAAAGGACTGCTACTCCACCTGACTCTCGAGCTCCCCCTGTATCCCGCGTCTCATCTCTATAGGTAGACTCCCATATATACCCGTTGACTACTTGTAGTGGGCGCTCTGGACTCTGATGTGTCTCTGTGTAAAAGACCAGGATATCTTCATCACTATCACTTGTGATGATCAAATCATCAACATAAATGACAAGCAGCATAATACCTTTCTCTGTTTTACTCACATAAAGTGAGAAATCTGCCGTGGAAATTTGAAAGCCAATAGTGACAAGATACTATCCTATCTTGTCATCAGACCATGCTCTGGGTGCTTGCTTCAAGCCATACAAGGCTTTCTTCAACTTGCAAACAAACTCAGGATGAACAACATGCACATAACCTGGTGGTTGCTCCATATAGACCTCTTCTTGCAAATCACCATGCAAGAAGGCATTCTATACATCCATCTGATGTAAAGACCATCCCTTTGATGCAGCCATAGCAATGACTACTCTTACGGTTGCCATCCTTGCAACTGGATTGGATGTTTCTTCATAATCAATGCCATATGTCTGTGCATACCCCTTGACAACTAATCTTACCTTGTATCTGCTCACAGAACCATCTGCATTGTGCTCGATCGAGGTTCGGTCTATCTTAGCCCTCCTCAGAGGTGATTGCCAGAGGCGAGGTATCACCCTTGATGTAGCCCACCGGATCCAGAGATTGAGGAGACCACGCCCTCCCCCATGTCGAGAGACAACTCGACAGACACAGATACGAGAGCTCCTCACATCTCATCAAAGAGCCACTGGGTTACCTGGATACACGGAACCTAAGCATGTACTAGGACTGCTAGCTCTGAGCACCTGATACTTTTTCTGTTACTTTGCTTTTGCTACTCTAGTACTTGGACACGTGATTCACTAGTTTAACATTTTAGCACTTTAGCTTTCAAGAAGGGTCATAGTGAACCCTTTGCTTCAGCTCTCTGTGGCTTGTATGAGTTACTTTTTGGCTTGTACTATCTCATAGGCCTGCGAGGCCTCTTGCAGATGTTAATACATCTCTCTCTCTCTCTCTCTCTCGCCTCTCCCCCCCCCTGCCTCAACCAGCCTGTCTCAGCTCCTCCCTGCCCCCCACCCCCTCCCTCCCCTCCGCATGGTACGCTCACCTCTCCTGTCCCCTCCACTCCTCTGCCTCCATATCCTCTCCCTCCTCCCGCTTGCCTTCTGCCTCCCTATTCAGTGAGCCTCGGGTGGGTTTCAATCGCTTGCCCCCTGCTTTTGCTCATGACCTGAGCCACGCTTAGGCGTGGCCTTTTTTCAAGCCCCCTCGCGAAAAAGTGAACAAAGGACCTAATTCTGTGTCCAAAAGAACGGTATCAGGAGTAGAGAAGGAAAAGGTGAAAAAAGGCTTGCAAATTTGCAGGAAACCCGGGAAAAAACCAAGGATTTCAGCAAGGTGGGGATGTCTTGCTTTAGCAACATCATGAGACACAAACTTTATGGGTTGAGCCTTCCGAGGGAGCTTGGGCTCAGGTGGATCGAAGGAAATTGTGTAAACGAGCTCAGAAGAATTGCAGACGCCAGGCAAGTATGGGACTCTCCCACGATTGAGGAGGAGCAGGCTGAGGGAGCCACGACAAGTTGATTACTAGCACAAGGGGGAAGTTTTCATCGATTTTTTGACAGCCCCTATTCTTCCAACAGCTCCTGAAGGCTCCTGGCCGGCTTAGTAGTCTCCCTTAGGCCCGGATTTTTCGGTGGACCCTATTCTTCCAACAACTCCTCAGGGCTCCCGGCCAGCTCAAGGGTCTACCTTATGATGGAGTAGTGGTTGGGGCAAAAGGGGAAGGAGCTGTGGATTACACATGGATACACGGCTACTTTTGAGTTAGCTTTCTCTTGAGATAGGTGAGGCTTAGGTCTTATAGTGGTAATGATCCAGTTAGGACCTAAGGAGCAGCTCAGGTAGGTCGTACATTGGCTGTTGAACCAGCATGCTAGTCGGCTAGGCATGTAGACCTTTTTGATGCAGTGGGTACTAAAGGTGGCCATGAGCCAATCGTGCCTTTGGCGTGCCGCCACATGGACACACATTATTCACTGTCTAAAGCCTCCACTGAAATCACAAAAGTCCATGATTGTTACACAAGCTTCCAAGCACAAGAAGGCCTTATACCCTTCCCCATGAGTTGGACTATGGTAAGTTGGAACATGCACGACCTCATGATTGGGCATGTCAACAACCACAACAGTGGATTCTTCGTCAGGAGTTGCATAGGGCTGTGTGTGACGTTTAGTAGATATCCCTTTGATTCAAGAACATATGCTCTTAGTCACGGGCATCAAATGATGGTGTCGCCTCCTCTTGAGAAGAGGACATGAGGTGTAGTCCCTAGCAGTGGGTAGGAGCGGGAGTGTTGCTGTTTGCATTTCAATAGCCTAGTCTCTAGCCCTGGATGTGTTTGATCAGGGAGAGCTTATAGGTGGGCGAGTGCTATGGATTGTCCTATGGATGGGAGACTCGTGGATCCGAATCCTGAATGTTTATGCCCCTGCATGTGTGGCAGCAACGTTCCTCTTTCTGGAGGCGACTTACAAAGAGCCTCCATATATAGACTCTTGGATTGTTGGAGGAGACTTAAACAATCTAGAGTTTAAGGACATGCAAGGTGGAGCCTCCTTCTCGGCGATGCCCTTTGCAAAGGGGGGTTACTTGGAGCAGTTCATCTTTGTGATCAATGGTCATGATCTCTGGAGGGAGGTGGAGTTCTCCATACTTTCGGGTAGTCTTCGCTACTCCTTCTATCAACTGCAGCATGATGGTCTAACAGAGAGACTTGAATATTTTAGGTGGGGAATTGGGCAATGCATAGAGGGGAAGCCATGGGTATTTTGGCAACGATGATGATGTTAGATCATTCCCCGATTATTGTGATGCTCCTAGAGAAGCCCCGGACTCCCACAGAAGGGGATCTACATTTTTTATGCTTTGTTACAGGAGGAGTGTAACAATTGTAGCTGTGATCTCGTAGTAGCCGATTAGGCCCCAAGATGATTGGGCCATTTGGGTGGGATATGCGATCCAGAGGAGCTGTGAGGAGCTCCAGGCTCATGTTCTACATCAAAGACCCAGGATTTGGCTTCCATAGAGTGTCTCAATGACCAGGACCGGGCCTCATAGTGGCTAGGAGACCGGTATGAGAGCCCACGTCTTGACCTCCAAGCCATTGAGATTAGCAGGGCTGAGTTCTCGTATTACTCCTCCATGGCGCTATGGGTCAAGCCTTGCTATAGTAGGGACATAGGACCAAATAGTTCTTCCAGACCACTGACTGTTGCTCAGGAAGGACCGAGTTACACTGTTTGCGAGATAAGAGCAGCACTTGGACCCTAAGGAGATTCTAGAGATGATCATTGCTTTCGATCGACAATTCAGTCTGAGAAGTCCTCCTAGGTCCTTGCAGTTGGGAGTCAATTTGGATACACATTCTGTCAGTGATCTCTCTAAGCATGAGTAGGTAGGTGGAGGTCCCTTTCATTGACGAGGAGCTCTCGGAGGCCCTCAAGGCCCTCCTTCCATAGAAATGCCCTGGTGAGGTCGAATTGACACCGTCCTTTAGGTGCTTCAGTGGGTGCATACACACACCTCTACATTTGGCTTTTTAGGAGATATTTGACTCTGGCTTGCTTCCCCAGCCATGGAGTCGAGGGTGTATTTGTTTGATCCTTAAGGGGGGGATAGATTAGACTTTCGAGAGTGGTGCCTTACTGGATACCGCCCAGAAGATCTTAGCTAAAATCTTGAGTTTGTGGTTGCGGTCCCATCTTGCCGACATCATATATGACACTTGGACATGTTTTGTTTAGAACGCAATATCTTGGATAAAATCTCCACCTTCTGGGAGGTAGTGGCTGAGAGGAGTCTCAACATATTGCAGTCCCTCTCTTGGATTTTCAGAAGGCTTAGACAAGTTAGAGTGGCCTTTTTTGGAGGGCACCATGTAGAGGATGGCTTTCTTGGAGATATGTATTCCAGGGGATAGTGAGATGATCACTGTGGGAGGTCCCGTATCTTTGTAAAGTGCAGTGGGACTTGGGGGAGTGCTTGTGGGCCTCGGCCTTCACGAGTAGGACACTTAGAGAGGTGTTTAAGTGCCCTTTTTCTTGTACATGACATGCATTGGTTGTTGCCTCCAGTTGGAGGTAGTAGCTTGGACTTCTTTGAATAAGTTAAATTGTTTTACCTTTGCTTTGCATTGGTAAAAGAGAACTATGGGGACGCCCACAAGGGACTAGGAGTAGTCCAAGAACTAGGAATGCATGCATTTTGCTAACCTTTAATGGGTTAAAGTATTGGTATTTGTGTAGGGCTTGGAAGCGTGCTAAAAGGCTAAAAAAGGATGGTGCAAGTGGCAAAAAGCGGATCATACAAGACAAAGCACCAAGAAAGATGATGCCATTAAAGAGGGCCCCACGGGTTCTAAAAAGGATCCAAAAGTTGTTCCCAAGTGGGCAAAATAAGGAAAGCTCAGTTTAGCTTTAGAAAAGGAGGCCTAGCTTTTAGCTAGGCCAAGTCTATAAAAGAAGGGGCCTTAGAGCTCCTAGATTTATTCAAGAGTTGTACTCAGCTTCATGCTCTTCTCAAAGCCGGTTGTACAAAGTTTATTTCTATTGCAATAAAGACCTTTGGGGGGTCCAACCCTTATTCATGGACCCTAGTGCTATGCACCGTCTTCTTCTCTCTCTTTCAAACGCCTTTTCATGTTGCAAATCACTTTCCCTCGTCTCTCCATGCCTTCCCCACTGAGATGTAATTGGTTCCAACGCGGGAATACTTTCCGGTTTGCACTTGTGAGCTTCTCGTTCGAGAGAGAGCTTGCTGCGATTAGGGTTTCCAGCCCTCATCTGTGTTCCAAACCTGTTGCTGCGACTTGTACCAAGAGGCTAGACCTAATTGCAATTTGTTGCATGAAAGAGCTTTACCTACAAGATACAGACTTTGGAGAGACCATGAGAAATATTCACCAGGGCCAATCATCCAGTTAGTATACATTGAAGGATGGTTTCCTTATCAATGATGATCACTTTGGATGAAAAATCCATATTCGTACCCATGTTGTAGCGCTTGGAAGAATGCTAAAAGGTTAAAAGATGATGGAGCAAGTGGCAAAAAGTGGGTCGAAAGATGGTGCCATTAAAGAAGGCCCCACGGGGTTCTGAAAGGGATCCAAAAGCTGCCCAAAGTGGTCAAAAGCATGAAAGCTTAGTTTAGCTTTAGAAAAGAAGGTCTAGCTTTTAGCTAGGCCAAGTCTATAAAAGAAGTGGCCTCAGAGCTCCTAGATTCATTCAAGAGTTGTACTAGCTTCATGCTCTTCTTAGAGCTAGTTGTACAAAGTTTATTTTTATTGCAATAAAGACCTTCGCGGGGGTCCAGCCCTTATTTTTGGGCCCTAGTGTGTACCGTCTTCTGCTCTCTCTCCTAGAGATGCCTTCTGTTGTTGCGAATCACTTTCCCTTGTCTCTCCACGCCTTCCCATTGAGATGCGATTGATTCAAACGTGGGAATCCTTTCTAGTTTGCACGCATGAGCTTTCCATTCGAGAGAGAGCCTGCTGCGATTAGGGCTTCCAGCCCTCATCTATGTTCCAGACCTGATGCTTACTTGACCAATAGGCTAGACCTAAGTGCGAGTTTTGCAGAAGGCCAGTATCTGCTGCGATTTGATCCAAGGTTGCCATATTGGATGCGGCCAGGCCTACCAGAGGTCCTAGTTACTGTGATTTTCTTACTAGGGGTGGTTATGTTGTGCGTGGAGTCAATTTTAGTAGCCAAGACATAGAGGATGTAGGGGACTTCACTTGGGCTATGTCAGCGTGGCTGAAGGAGGGGGGTCACACCTTCTCGATCGACCCAATCACTCGAGCTTACAAGATCAAAGATAGCGGGTCTTTTGGATTGAGGTACATGGCATGGCTCCTCCTTCCTGTAGGCCATTCTATGGGCTATCCATAGGTGCCACTCATTCCTTGGTATGTGCCTTGTAGGCCTAGTTACAATCAGTTAGGTTAGTTGGTGCAACTAGGACATGTACCAGTTAGGACACTTGGTCGAGTTAGGGCACCTTGCCCTAGGGTTTTGTTTTATTGTCTCTCTCTTGTACTTTCACTTAGTTCTGTAGCAATTCATTACAACAGCTTGTTTTTGCCTCCATTCCTTGCATTCTTGAGCTTCTAGAGCAGGTTGGGAATCCCTCCAATTTGCCATTGACAGCTTTCCCAAGTTGTTTGGCAGCCTTTTGAGCCTCTCAATCTTGGTGGTTTGCTCAGTCTTCGAAGTTTTCTACACGTAGGTGATCACCTATGGCCTCCACACGCATTTCCATCGTGAGAATTGCACATTTGTCGCGGGAAATCAGTGTTTTGGAGCACGTGGTGCAGAAATCGCGGGAAATCAGTGTTTTGGAGCACGTGGTGCAGAAATCAGAGCAATTGACATGCATTTATTGATGTACGGATTCACACGTGTGGGTTGCAGCCTGTTGTACGGATTCTGTACAGCCGTACAGACTGTATGTATAACTTTTGCCTGCATTTAATGCTGTCCCGACCCCCGACGCTGTACGGACCTGCTGCTGCCTGTTTTTGACCTGTACAGAAGGTGTGCAGCCCTTGTACGGATCATTGAATGCTGTACGGACTACCTTCGAAGCATTTATTGCAGTCTGGGCCTGCCTCGAAGCTCGTGCCAGCCATTTGAAGCATTTGTTCAGCACATTTCTTCATTTCGAGGCACGTGCTTGGTGTTTAAAGACATTTAGAGCTTGCTGCTGCGATCCGGAGCCCTCTCCTTGAGCCCGTTGCCTCTCATTTGCTTTCTCTTTGCCTCGGGCTGCGAGATTCTCTCCATTGGATCACTTCATTTCGAAGTGCTCTCCTCCTTGTGGAAGCACATTCTCTTGCTGTAACTCTCATTTCCAACCTTCTCTTGGCATCTCCATTGCCATTTGCTGTCCATTTCACCTCTCCTTAAAAGGTGAACATCTTTGCTCGCATTTGGAGCAGTTTCCCTGCTATTTTTTTGGGCTACATCATTGGGTAAGCCTCTATTGCATTGGTTCTTTCCAATTTCTGCAAAATAGTCCTTTCTTTGCTTCATTCGCATTGTGGAAAGGCCTCGTGTTGCCTTTTGGGAATTTTTTTGCAGCAGGTATACCTTGAGACAGCCAAGTCTTTTGTAGTGAAAAGCTTTGAAGCTTGTTTCTTATACCCTTGATGGGTTTCTTGACTCCTACCAGGACTTTGAGGTTGGTTGCAGGTGGCAATGCCAACCATTATTCCTTTGGCCAGCTGGTTTCCCTCTTACTACAGGAGGAGCAAAGCCGCGCAAACAGAAATGCTTCTATGGCTTGTGATCAAGCCTTTGCTGCCCAGCATAAAAACAAAGGCAAAGGCAAGGTTTCAGCTGGTAAACCACTCATTCACATGCTGGTCACTCCACTCGGTAGTTTATACATGCATCTGCACATTATAAGACTGATTTTTGTCAACAAAATGTGGCTAGTTATCAAATAGCGACTCAGTATTGTATGCATGTATCCGCACATTAGAAAACTGATTTTTGGTCTTCCAATCATGCGCATGATGTGAACTCATTTTGGGCATTTGGTTGTGACTGTTTCACACACTATGTGATGATGCAATTGATAGCTACCCTATTAACTAAAGATACAAAAGATTTTGCTTGACTTTAGAAACGCTGTACTTTCACTTTAAGAGTGGTTAAGGATTGCCTTCAATCTGACACAATTTACATGTTTTATTGATGCCCACAGGTCCAATTTAAACATCTCGATGGGCGTATTGAAGAGGTTAGTTACCTTCCTATGGGTAAATTTGTGATTCCTACATGTCCTGTCTACATGTCGTGAATGATTCTGTTGATGCATGTTCATCTTAATACTGCTATATCGTATGACAAGCAGGTGCCTTATTTTTGCCTTCCTGCAGATGACCTTACTGATGTTATAGCTCCTTCCTGTTACAGGTACAATGAGCATTGAAAGGAGAGAGATCAATGATTGACTAGGAAAGAAACATAGAATTTTATTAATGCCCACTTGATTCATGATTACATCTAGTTCTCTTTTAACATTCAGAAACGGAAATTCAGAATGTTGTTTCTAACTTTTTTCTCTCTCTTTTGCAGTTGCTTTGATTATACAAATGGACTAGCCGTAAGTGCAACTTCTTTGATTTTGATGCTTAGATTAAAGCTTTGATTATATCCCTTGGTTGGTTAAGAATGGAAGATGTCTGGGGCTACATTATCAATTTCTTATTTGTGTAGCAAAGATATGTTAGGGATGGCATTGTGAAATACCGTCCTGCCACTTCTCTCAAATGCTAACATGGACTACAGCTCGTTTCCTTCATTTTAGTACATTAATTCCTTATTTTGAAACTTCACGGGCAGTTTTGTACTTGGTGATCCAAAATAGATTGTATAGGTTAATGATGGAGAGGTGGCTTGGAATAGTTCTAAGCAAACAGCTTCATTTACAATGCTGAAGTGCGCAACAGGTTACATTTATTTGCTACTGGGTCTTTGTCTTTGCAGAATGATTCAGAGCTACTATCATAATGTAGGATTCTTTTGCTAAAACAACACACACAATTCCACAAGAGTGTCTTTTGTAGTCTCTTTTAAGACTTTATTTGCTGAGGAGTCATGAAATGCAAGAATCAAGTGTACAAAACTCTATTTGGCCCTGCCTAGATGTCTTATAAAGACACAACTCAGGGTTCACCAAAGGGAGCTCTGAGGAGAGAGTCCACTCTGCTGCAGTTTTTGTTTCTTTTATGAAAATAACTGTCAAACTCAACATGTGATCCACAATTTTCATATTTGGTCATTATCCTTTAGCTTGTACACTTGTCCTCCACATTTTGGCTTTTCCTCTACTCCTAGGTGCCTGTGTATTGCTGCTTTGATTGGCAATGGCATTATTGGAATCACATTGCCTATGTTGCTGCCCTGTTGAATGTTCTTCTGGGTGCTCTAATGTATGCCAGTTGGCACATTAAGGTTTGTTCACTCTTCCTTGCCTGTCATCTACTGCCTTGCTGGAGCCCTTTCTTTTGCATCTTTGGTTGCCACAATTTGGCAACACTTGCTTGCTCCTGGCTGGGTGTGATATGTTTGACCTGCACCTTATATTTGGTCGTGGTTGGCATATTGCTGCCCTAATCTTGGTGTTGCTGACTGCTATAACATTGCTGACTTCTGGGCTTTGTATGCCGTGTGTGCTGGTCTTTCCTTTGCAAGATACACTTATTATTTGTTTTCCTATAACCCTTGTGTTGCCGTGATTTTGGAATTCAATTGTTATCTAGCTTCATTATCGCATGTGTCACACTGTTTGAATTCATGAGTTGATGTTTAAGAATGCGTAAATCCAAGATGCGACATTATAAGAGGAATGGACATAATTATAGAAGTGGAAAAAGGGACTAATGTAGGAGTACTCTAGTGAGAGTTAGGGGGGATTGTGGAGGCGATGAATTTGCGAGGAAAGGAGGAGGTGATTGAAGCATTGTAGATTTAAGATTGGAGGAAGCTAAATCGAAGCTCAAACTTGCTGCTGCTGCTGTGCTGCCTCCTCCCCGCTGCCGCCACACTGCTGCTCGCAAACATTCTGGCTAGGTTAATGGGTTAGATATAGTTGGGTTAGGTTAGTAAGTTTAGTTTAGTTTGGTTAATTTAGCTAGGGTTAGGTTATTTGGGTTAAATTGTCAGTTACGTCCAAAGAGAGATGTTGATCAGGCCATAGTTTTGGAACTTGGTAGTAAGCCCATAGACAAAGCTCTAAAGTGGGATAGGGGTGCACATCTAGATAGCAATTTACTACTAGAGGGTGACACATTGGACATTACTTTTGTATTATGTCCGTTAAGGACGGAAATATAAGATTTGTTGGTTCTACATCTCTCTTGTGCATTGCTCATTTACTTGTTGCACTCACACATAAGGGAAGTGTTGGAGGTCAACATCTCCTTATGTCACATGTAGAGAGAGAGGACCTTGCTTGTGGGTCTGCCTGCCCCGTGAGAGGTTAGGGTAGGTTGAGTGAGGGCTTGTGTTGTGGGTGTGCCTGCCCCCCTTGTGAGGATAGAAGGTGTGAAGGTACTTAGGCTCTCAGCCTCTTCATCATCTTCTTGAGCCCTCTCCTCTCCTTTCTTCTATCACTCCCCTTGTCTACCTTCTTTCCCATCCAGTCTCTCTTCCAGATGGATTTCCTCTTTACTCCAACATGTCTACCCTGGTTGAGATGGCGGAAAGCAAGGCAAAAATTCAAAATTTTTCCACCTTCCGATCGACTGTCAATTGCATGGCCTCAATTATGGTGTTTGGCAAGTCATGAGGAGTTTGTGCTACAGTTGTATGATTTGGCAGACTTCATATTGGTGGGAGTTGATAGGCTTGATCCCCTTGCGTCCAATCAAGGGATCTTGCAGCAGAAGGAGATTGAGACCTTGGCTCAGCTATGGGACCGTGTCAATGCAAGGGTAAGGCCGTTTATATTTCTTAATTGTACTCCTCAGGTGATTAATCACGCGAAGCATACGACGGGACCAAGAGTACCTGCGAGCACTTGGTGTCCTTGTATAATCTAACCCTTCCCATGAAGAGGGTCTCTCTAGAAGTCCAGATGAGATTATTGGATCCCAAGAAGTCTTCATCGATGCGGGAGCACATGAACATGTTACAGGAACTTCAGCAAGAGATTGTCCAGGTAGGGAAGTAGATATCTTTTGAGGACTTGGCCATAACACTACTGTCCCAACTGCCCTTGATTATGTACCTATGGGAGTACCTGGTGGCACCATTTCCAGCACATTCGGTGCATGGACAACTTGCTGTCTATCAACATATGCGGGGTCCTGGAAAGTGATTCTTCTCATTGCCACATCCTGCTTATGCATCTTCTTCTCATTGAAGACCACATCATGGCTTCGTGTTATCTTCTTTGCCTCCAGATCCCAGAGACGATAGCCCATCTCTTTACTTACACCATAACCCAGAAAGATGCATTTGCTAGACTTAGGATCTAGCTTCTTCCGAAGCTCTTTTGGCACATGTGCATATGTCTCACACCCAAATATATGCAAATGAGAGCAAGAGAGCTTCTTGCCACTCCATGCCAAAAGCCCAATGCTGATCATGTGCAAAATTAGTCGACTCATGTCGATCATCTCGACTATGAGAACTAGATACTATCAGACTTTTTCTTCTTCTCAGATGCAATTCTCTTCCTGCATTCATAAATGTCATGCCTAGGTTTCCTATAATAGTTGCATCTCTTTTTCTTCTTCTTATCCCCGGCAGAAGAAGCATCATGGGAGTAACCAGTATGTGAATGAGGGGATTTACCAGCTGAAACCATGTCTTTGCTTTTGTTTTTATGCTAGGCAGCAAAGGCGGCTTGATCACTAGCCATAGAAGCATTGCAGTTTGCACGGCTTTGCTCCTCCTGTAGTAAGAGGAAACCAGCTGGTCAAACGAAGAATGGCTGGCATTGGCACCTGCAACCAACCTCGATGTAGTAGCAAAGCCTTGGTAAGAGTCAGGCAACCCATCAAAGGTATTAGAAACAAGCTGAGAATCAGGCACCGCATCATTGATGTTCACAACCTGCTCTTTACATTGGTAAGATAGGAATCCATATTACCACCCTCTTCAAGCTTCAAGTCCTTCAACTGCTTGCGGAGATAGGCAACCCTCACCTCATTGCGCACCTGATATAAGGATGCAAGCTGATCCCATGCTTGCTTTGTTGTGTTGCAAGACTGGATATGAGGGATAATGACCCTTTTAACTGAAAGAGCAATCAAGGCACGTGCTTTGGCATCACGATCATCCCACTGAATTTGCTCCTAAGTAGGAGGCAAAGTACCTGAAGTGGAAGAGCAATCAAAGCATGTGCTTTGGCATTAAGACCATCCCACGGAATTTGCTCCTGAGTAGGAGGCAAAGAACGTGCAGTGGAAGATGCAGCTGTACCAATAGTAGCATTAGACCCATCACCATATGAGCCTGAGGTAGTACCTGTAGTATCAAAGGCATTACCAGAAGAAGCAAGCTGAGTAGGCTTGACCTTAGTTTAGAGGATGAGTTTGGGAATGTTCCTGAATTCATCTAGGCATAAGTTGAGTAGGCCTGACCTTAGTGCCTGAAACAATGTTCTTCTTGGCAACCAAAACATGCCCCATCATATAGGTCCACTCAGGTAATTTGTGCCATCAAGCTTGTCCTCAGCTCCAAGCATCCCAAACAAATCATCCTTGCTGCCATAGTGCTGAAATTCAAGAAAAAAGCACCAACTGGCAATGCAAATGAGAGGAGGGCAACCTCTCAAAACCAAAAGGCAAAATTCTGCTCAAGCTTCAAAGCTTTTCACTGCAAAAGACTTGGTTGTCTCAAGGTGTACTTGTTGTAAAAATTTCCCAAAAGGCAACACGAGGCCTTTCCACAATGCGAATGAAGCAAAGAAAGGACTGTTTTGCAGAAATTGGAAAGAATCAATGCAATAGAGGCTTACCCAATGACGTAGCCCAAAAATACAGCAGGGAAAATGCTCCAATTGCGAGCAAAAATGTTCACCCTTGAAGGAGAGGTGAAATGGACAGCAAATGGCAATGTGAGATGCCAAGAGAGGGCTGGAAATGAGAAAGAAAGAAAGAAAGAAATTTTATTAGAGTCTTCGGAAGACCGATGGGTCTATGAGATTGAAAGAAAACCTGATACAAATCACAATAAGGGTGGAGCTATTGAAACGAGCATCATCACCCATGCTGAATCCTAAGTCTTATCATACATAATCAAATCAAATACATCTGGATGTAACAATGAAAAGAAAAGGACTGGAGCGGAGCGGAATCCTCCATATGTCATGTCACCCTAGCTGGTGCATAGCCAGTGATGGGACGCTGGTGCCCGTCAAGGGGTGCTGTACGTCTTGGTCTTCTGGATGAGGCTCGACGCAAGACCAGAGCCACCGTGACTCCAATGGGACGTATCTCGGGTCTAAACAATGACGGGAGGTTCCCTAGAGTGATCTGTATGTCCCCTCAATGTCTCGTGTGTCGTGCTGCGGTCGTCGGGTCGGGGTCTCTGTCACGTCTGCGGCTAGAGACTAGCGATCAATGTCACTCGATGAGAAGAACTCTGTGATCCTGCTGTGAGAGGTGTCTGATGATGTGGCAAAGCCCCGTCGCCTGAGTAAGTACTCTCTGTGTTGGAACCCCTCATGAATGAAGGCCGCGAGGCATCTCTGATCTGGGTAGGCGAGGAATTTGGAAAGGAGCCTGGAGCTGTCTCTGAAGAGGCAGTGGTAGCAACCTCGGATCTTCTAGTACAAAGGGCACTTGAAAATAAAATGCTTCTCCGACTCGACCTCCTGACAGTCGCACAATATGCATAAGCGATGCTCCCTAGGAATCCCCTCTGCTCTGCCGCTCTCTATGCGGAGGCAGTGTGATAATACCCGAAACTGTCCGATGGAGATTTGTAGTGAGTGAGGCATATGAAGCTCAGTGTACCCCGGTGGTGTGATGAATCCCTCCTCCGAAATACAAAGACAGTAATCTCTGTAGAAACTCAGCTTCACTGGAAGCTCCCTCGGCGCCAACTAGGTCCTAAAGGTGTGTAGCTGCAGGAGATCCTCACGAATGACCTGGTTGGTGTGTGGCCCAATCGGGATGGTGGGTGGGAGTACCGGAGGGGCATCTAAACTGTACTAAAAAGGAGGTATCCTATCGATGTGGAGCCCTAGTCTCACAAACCATGTGTGAGTCTGTGCATACCAGCATCGCTCGTCTCTCTTTGCTGCCAACCTCATGGAGGAATTGAGAGCCAACCATGGCAACCTCTGTCTCCCTGATGTGCAGTCCCCATATGATCTAACCCAATGTAGATATATAATGGTCTGAAAGGCTGCATCTAGCTGGAGTGGAGAAGCACCAAACTTGGCCTGAATGATGTGATGTGGTACAGATGGTTTCCCCCGGATCACATCCGTGAGAGCATGCGGATGTGCAGGCGCTCCACCCGTGTCCACTCTATCTCTGACATGTCAGCCCCCCAACAAGGGCTACCATACATACCGGCTGGTCGGACCAAGGAGTCAAAGAGAAGAGCCTTGGTCCGAGGGTCCTGGAAGTGGGAGTGGAAGCATTGTCTCTCTAGCCGAGCCAGTGAGGCGTATCCCCTGCTCAGTCTGGCTTGCATCGCTGGTCTCATCGTGAAGATCGGGCCAGAGAAGATGACCCCTTAGTAAGTGTATGAGGATACGATCTCAACTGGTGATCCACTGAAAGTAAAAGTAAACTGCTTCCGTTGCATGTTTGCTCGAGAGGTGATAAAGATCATGACCTTGGTCTTGCCAAGGTTGACCTCCAAATCATGGGACAAACAAAAAGCCTACAATGCATCCAGGTGTCGCTGGAGCTCCTCGAGTGTGGACGACAAGAGTGCCACGTCATCTGCATAAAGAAGAATCCTGATGATGATCCTAGCAAGTGAGCAACCGGTCCCTCCGAATGCCCCCATGAAAGTCCCAAGCTCATCGATGTAGAGGCCAAAATAGGGTCGGTGATAAGGGACAACCCTGTTTGACTCCTATGGTACTCAAGATCTCATCTGTCCAACCTGTGTCTGTCCGAACTCGGCCTGAGACTCTCTCATACAGTGCCATGACTGCCCAGATGATCTCCTGATCAAATCCCAGTGTCTGTAGGCGTGTGATGAGACGAGCTCGAGGTACTGTGTCAAAGGCTTTGCGGAAATCCACAAAGCAGCAATATACCCTCTCCTTCTGTGATCTGGCCTCCTCAATGACACTCCTGAGTGTGAGTATGTGATCCATAGTCCCATGGTCTCGCTTGAAACCGGCCTGACCCTCTGCTCTGAGCCCTCTCATCTCTACGAACAGGCTGCTTGACGCATCCAATACAGCTGCATAGATCTTGGACATCACATGTCCAATCATGATAGTCCTGTAGTCACTCGGGTCCATGGGATCCCTTGCCTTGTGGATGGGGGTGATGGTGTTGAGTGTCTAGGTGCGGGAGAAGCCAAGGCAAACAGCGTCATTGAATAGCTTTGCTAGGATCGGGGCTAACGTGTCGATCCCATATGCGATAAACTCAGTGCATAGCCCCTCATGATCCTTAGCTCGGCCATTGTGTAGTTTCAATGTCGCGTCCTTGACTCCCCCTCTGGTGAACAACATGCAAGTGGTGGGGCGACGTGTGTGTGAGATCTGGAGTGGGCTGGTGTGGGACATCATAAAGATGGTGTGCATACGTGTGCCAGACTCTCGTGTCGGTGAGGGGTGATGGAGACCTACGCTCAAGGAATCTCCGCCAAAAATCCTTGGAGTTGTTGCTGTACAAGATGTGCAGCAACATCTCCTCATTTCGACAAAGAAATGCCTGCTTCTTCCGACGTACGAGACGTCAGTACTTGTGTACCGTGTCTGGTGTGTTCGGGAGGTGACATTTGGTTTCAAGTCGGAGCTGTCTCGGCGATAAGCCTTGTAACTCCGCATCGTACCAATTGTTGCAGGGTACAGAACCAAGAGGTGGTGGTCTAGTGGACCGTGTGGTGTGGGGAAAGATTTGGAGGGCAGCCTCGTGGAGTGTGCGACTAATTAGGGCAGCACGGTCCTCTATGAGTGGTATGTGATCGATGTAGGTTAGGAGTCTGTTTAGGCATCCAGAGTAGGCCGGTGAGAGGCTGTGATCAAAGTGTATGTCGTGGTAGGTGTTGTGCTTCCTATGCGGTGTGTGTGGTGTGGCTAAGCATGGGGTGGCAATAGTGAAGAATAGGTATGTGTGATCAGCTCCTGGAGGGAGTGGTGCCACGGTGAAGTTGGTGATACATGAAGTGAAGGTAGTGGATCCCATGGTGTAATGTACTACACTAGTGCCCCCCCCGTGTGGGAAGCAAGTAAAGCCACCTGAGGAGGGCCATAGGTCAAGCCGGTTGTAGATGATGAGATCATGCATCATGCCCAGATCAAGGAGCGCGTGTCCATATGGTGTAATAGGCCCGTGTCGGTCCGATGAGGTCCTGGTCATACCTGCTCCATCTAGGTCCATGTCTAGTAGCATGATAGAGTCGTCTCGGAAGTCCAGGAGTGGTGCCTAGCGCATGCTCATCCTGTCGTAGAAGTCCCCAACAAGGAGAACTTCCCCGCGGGCTGAAATGTCTGGGATATCCTGATGTAAGGGTGCATATGGCGATGTCTCACCCTCCTCTCGTGCCACTCTGGCGAAGTGGGATGTGTCTGGTGGGAAGTAGCATATTGCTATGAAAAGGTCACGGGTGTCTGTGCGTCGGATCCGGATCCACATGAATCGAGAGTGTGCGTCCTTCCTCTCAATGGAGATGGCTCCAACGAGGGAAGACCTGTACAATACTACGACCCCGCCTGATCCTCGGACTCCTCATGTATCCCTCGTCTCATCCGTGAAGGCTGACTCCCATGTGTAGCCACTGACTATAGGTAGTGGACGCTCTGGGCTCTGGTGTGTCTCTGTGTAAAAGACTATGTCTCGTCGTGTACAAGACTCTGAGAAGTTTCCTGGGTCTGACCATAAGGTACCATTACAGTTCCAAATGGTGCAATCTAGGGTCTCGAAAACCTGAGTCTCATAGGCCCGGTCCCCCTAGGGGGTACGGGTGGGAGCCGGACGGGTGCCGGTCAACAACCTACCATCTCGGACCACGGCCCATTTCCTCTCCTTGCGGGCAACATCCCGCTGCTGCAGAAGAACTCGTCGCTCCTCAATCTGTAGTGGTGTCAAATCCTCGTCCATGGACAAGGTGGGATGCTCTCGTAGAGCGGCTCGGCGTCGGAGTGTCGCTAGTCGAGCATGTGATTCTCTGAAGCGAATGACTAGGGGCTGCTCTCGGTTGGGATCTCTCCCAACACGCCATGCTCCCTCTATGCCATGGTCGAGGATCCCCATGGTAGTGGTCACAAAGGTGATCGCCTCCTCCATGGGCGTCGTAGTGGTGCTGGTGCTGTCTCGCGTGATCCCTCGTATCTGGATGTTGAGGGCCTTCGAAGCCCTTTGCTGCTGCTCCTGTATGGCAGCTGAAACGGTTGCCTTTGCGGGCTCCCGTTTCGCCACGTCCACCCATCTAGTCGTCTCTGCTATAGCCGACTGTATCATGGCTATCTGTGGCTCCATCTCTGTGACTGGGGTCCCTCCAGGCACTGCTCTGAGGGTCCCGAGCTCCTCTCGAAGCTGTGTGATGTTGTGCCTGAGTCCTTGGATAAGGGTGCCCTGCTCGTGTATAATGCGGGCCTGCTCTTGGGTGTATCGGGCCTGCTCATGGGTGTAATGTGTCAGCTCTGCCTGACGGGCCCGGATGCTGTGTATCTCAGCCAATAGGGAGTCCCAAGCATCTGGTGGGGGCCTAAGATGTCCTGGTCCAGGTGGGAACTGGATCTCAAGAGGGGTTGGAATGAAGGTGGGCTGCTGAGGTTGTATTGAGGGTGGGAACAGCATGATTTGGGCGGGGGAGTGGTATTTAGGAGTAGCGAGGCCGGACGAGGTGATGAAGGGTGGCTGACGGAGAGGTAGAGGTGATACGAGGGGAAAGTACTGTGGAGCCGTGGCCGGTGGGGCCAGTGGTGAGGCTACTGGAGAGGAGACCTGTGATGATGATGCAGGAGAGGGGGAGGAGAGAGGTGGCGTAGATGATGAGGCGGATGATGGTGGTGAAATAGTGGTGGTAACCATAGAGGTCGAGGATGTGGTGAGCGGCATGGGCTTTGGGTGGGCCCCTTTCTTGTGGGCCGCGGTGCTGTCTACTGTCAAACAGCTCCGGTTGCTGCGTTTGTTGAAGTCCTCCAGATTGAATTGCTTTTGTGTTTTCGCCTTGTCACCGTTCCCCTTCCCCATCTCCATGCGTATGCAAATTTGGACCGAAGGGTCTCCCGCCTAGTCTCCTGTCCTCATCCCCCTGTTCCCTTCATTATGGGGGAGGCAGCAGCGGACAAAGAAGGGATTGCAGTAGGTCGGAGCTGTTGGAGAACCCCTGCTCGCAGCTCCAACCTTTTTATTAAAAAAAAAAAACACGAGAGGGGGGGGGCTGAGCGAGGGAGTAGCGGAGGGGTAGCGGGGGGTAGCAGAGGGGGTAGGGGGGGGGTAGCGGAGGGGGTAGCAGAGGGGTAGCGAGGGGCTAGCGGGGGTGAGAGAGGGGTAGCGAGGGGGTAGAGAGGGGGTAGCGAGGGGGTAGTAGAGAGAGCAGGGGGTAGCGGGAGAGAGAGCAGGGGATAGCGAGGGGGTACGGAGGGGTAGCGGAGGGGGTAGTGAGGGGGTAGCAAAGAGAGCAGGGGGCAGCGGGAGAGAGAGAGCAGGGGGTAGCGGAGGGAGAGAGCAGGGGGTAGTGCAGGGGGAGCGGAGGGGGTAGCACAGGGGGAGCGGGGGTAGCGCAGGGAGAGAGCTACAGGAAGAGAGTGTGCTTCCACGAGGAGAAGAGCACTTTGAAATGAAAGGAGGGTGATCCAATGGAGATAATGTCCCAGCCTGAGGCAAAGGGAAGCTAAACGAGAGAGCAGGCTCAAGGAGAGGCCTCCGGATAGCAGCAGCAAGCTCCAAACATCTTCAAACACTGGCACGCAGCACGAGACAGCAAGAAACAGCTCTGAATCGCTGGAAAAAGCTCCGAGCAGAATGGCACGAACTTCGAGGCAATATGTACTCCAGTAAATGGGCTGTACGACGACCGTACGTCAATAAATACACCTCCAGCTGGTCCGCACAGCAATAAATGAAGGCACAGCGGGTCCATATAGTGTGAGTCCGTACAGCAGGTCGCTGCCCACACGTGTGAGTCCGTACAGCAGAAAAGGCCTGTCAAATACTCAGATTTCTGCATCAGACACTCCAAAATGCTGATTTCCTGTGCCAAAAGCGAAGTTCTCGCGATGGAAATGCTTGTGGAGGCCACAGGTGATCACGTGCATGTAGAAGACCTTGAAAAATGAGCAGACCAGCAAGAATGAGGGCTCAAAAGGCTGTTAAATAGCTTGGTAAAGTGTCAATGGCTGAGGGGAGGGATCCCCAACCTGCTCTGATACCACTGTAGCTAGGGCAAGTGAAGAAAGCTCAAGAATGCAAGGAATGGAGGCAAAAACGAGCTGCTGTAATGAATTGCTACAAAACTGAGTGAAAGCACAAGAGAGACCCAATATAACAAAACCCTAGGGCAAAGTGCCCTAACTGGACTAAGTGTCCTAAGTGGTACATGTTCTAACTGTACAAATTGCCCTAACTGATTGTAACTAGGCCTACAAGGCACATACCAAGGAATGAGTGGCATCTAAGGGATAGCCCATAGAATGGCCTATGTATATAAACAAGGATTCAAGGGTTGAAAGGTGCAGACAGAGTAGTCTAAACCCTCACACAGTAAGTGATAGTAGACAACAACAGATACAAGAGGAAAGAGGGCAGAAAAGAGGCGCAAGAGGAGAGAGAAAGCCTAGGAAGGAACCAAGAAGGCAGCACACAGTGATTCAAAGGCCCTCGAAGTCTGAAAATGGATCGCAGCAGAAGAGGTTTTTAGATCCTAGCAGAGGTGCAACAGAAGAGATACATCTGCAAAAGGTTAAAGGAGCTTCAGCAGGGGTGCAAGAGGGCTCGAGGGGATGCAGGGCAACAAGCTCTCACTGCCATAGCCTGACCTGAACCTCTCACCCTCTCACACCCCCTTTTTTTTGTGAAATCACCCTCTGTCTCTGTCTCTGTCTCTCTCTCTTTTTTAGTGAAATCTTATATTTCTGTGTGGGAAACCTCAAAAGAGGTAAAAACCCACCAATAAGTCAAGAAAAAAATTTACAAGTAAAGCCTAAGAGCAAAAGTCATGAGGCAGCCAAGTAAAAAGTTACATATCAAGTTGGAGGAGGATCAAACACAGCATCCTCCAGCTTCAAATTATTGCTCTGTAAAAACTGATGCAGTGATGAAACCACACCATTAATAAAAACCAGTTGTTTTTTGCCCTTGTGATTCTTCTTGATATAGGCTAGTACCCGAAATTTTTGAATCACAGGGTCAAAAACCTGTTGTAACATGGGGTGAAAAGATTCTAGTAAAAAAGGCACTTCTGCATCCCGAATAGAAGAAGACTGTGGCATAGGCATCAGAGGCAAAGGAGCTAGATCGACATTTGTATCCTCTGACGAAAGAGCTGCATCTGATAAAGCAGGACTCAGCATTTTAGCTTCACTTCGAGGATCAACCTGAGAAAGAGCATGTGCAACATCCTGTATGATCCCCTCTGCAAGGGGCACATCCATATCTAGAGGAGAAGGAGGCTAATGATGCTCAATGGGAGTCAGATCCTGAACTTCTTCAGCAAGAGAAAGATTAACCTATGAATTTTTCTACCTTTCTCCAGTAATGCTTCGGAGCAGTAAAAGAAGGCTTATCCGGTAAAGCCTTAGCAGAAACTGGAGAAGGAAGAGTAAACTTTACAATTGAAGGAGCAGGAGTGGTCATGGAAGCCAAAGGGCAAGCACGTGCAAAATGACCAACCTGTTGGCACCGATAACATGATGTAGGAAAAGAGGCAAAATGCAGCTTGATGCGCATCGGATGAGCAAAATCCCAAATCAAGATCAAGAGTGGAGGGCACGGGTTGGATCATATCCCATTAAATACAAAGGCGAACATCGCGAGTAGCTTGCAAAAACTCCTGTCTCGGAACATGTAGAGGCCTCCCCAAAAAAGCTGCAAGAGTAGGAAGATGCTGAAGAAGAGGCAGAGGCAACGCTTTGAGGGTAATCCAAACCGGACAGTGAGTCAGAAGAGAGGCAGACGGATCAAAAAGCGGATCCCAAGGCATCACATAAGCAAAGAAATCAGCCCCATGAATACCAGCACGACTGACGAGTCGCTCCACCACATCAGTCGAAGAGCAGTGGGCATAATCAAAACAAAGGAGGAAAGGAAATCCTGACCCACTGCAACTTCAGCCCAACGACGAAGTTGAACTGCAGATAAAACCCTACCCATAATGTAGAGACAGACCCCAAACTGCTGAGCCTGTCAAAGATCGGAAACTAGAAGGGCAAAGTCCAAAGAACAAACAAACTGTGAACCCGATGAAGGAACATCTGTGATAGAAGCAAAGCACATCTGGCGAAGAAGGTCCAGTTGAAGGGAAGACAAAGGTCCATCCGCAATATCCAGCTTTGCCGATTTAATCAAGGTGGTAGAAGGCAAACCACCATGCTTCCGTTGAAAGAAGACACGTGCAGGAGGAGCAGAGGCAGAAGGGGGGGCTGAAGCAGAGAAAATGAAAGAGCCATCTGTCGGAGCAGTAGGAAGAGGGGAGGAAGAGACATCAGGAAAAGACTGTACAAAACCCGGCATGAGAAGAGCAAAAGGCTGCAGAGACAGAGGGGAAGACGAATTTGGTACGGAATCTGGTTGTACGGACATGGGAGCAGGTACAGAAGAAGGAAAACGGGGGAGCAGGTATAGAAGGAGGAAAACGGACGGGTAAAGGAACTACAGAGGGGGGAGCCTGTACGGACGACCATACAGCAGGTATGGCCTGCGTAGGGTCAAAGGAAGGGGCAAGTAAGAAAGGCATGGATGGGGCGGGCTGTGCAGAGGCTGCTGCGTAGAGGGTATGGGCAGCAGCGGGTTTGGGACGCATGCAGACGGAAGATGTATAGGGGCTGATAGATGGGGTACGGATGCAGGTGCAGCAGCAGTAGCAGGCTGCGGGCAAGGTACAGGGACGGGTGAGAGAGGGGCTGAGCTTGCCATCGCTCCTCCACCTCACACACTTTTTTTTTTTTTTTTGGTGAAACCAAGATACTTATATTATGAAACATTCATTTACATTTGGGCAGTGCTCAAAAGAGAGCCAAAGCCCTATCTATCAGAAGCAGTAAAAGAAAAGCTGAATACAAGAAACATCCAAATCTTCCTCATGTAAGGCATCATATAAAGACTGCCGCAATGAGGCTCGGAAGAACTCATATGCCGCAATGAGGCTCGGAAGAACTCATATGGATGCTGAAGGGGAGAATTCAGATATGCTTGATTGTGCTGTAGCCAGAGGGTCCATAAGGCCGAGTATCTGATCCAGTGGAAGAAAGAGAATACTGTGACAAAGAAGTTGATAGTTTGCTATACATCCAGAAAAACCTGTAGAACCTATGTGCTGGAAATCGGAGATTCTGTCTAGAAGGTCTCTAGAATATGAACAAAACCACAGTAAATGCGGAATACTCTCAGATGTAAGGTGACATCTTGGACAAAGAGGTGAAGCTATCCTTCTTTGAGCCAATTTCACCCCTACTGGAAGAATACCAACAATACATCGCCATAGAAAGAGTCGTTGCTTCAATGGCATTTTCAACTTCCGTATCAATTGCAATCTTCCTTTCCACCAGGCTAATGACTTGTTCAAATGCCATAGAGAATTAGCATGATGGGCAATCCAGGGAGGAGGTAATATCAATCGATAAGCCTGTATAGAAGTCAATAAATTCAAAGGCCTAGAAGATATGCTTGTATTTGAAAACCGAAGGTGCCAATCTTGAAGCCTGTCTCTGACATTCAATGTCGGAATCGGAACCAGAGGGAGTAAGAGATCAGCAATAGCTTTCCAAATAGGTCTATGATGCATCCCCAGATTGTATTGTCGACATGACACTGGAAAAGTGAGAATATTTCCTTGCATATCTACCACGTCATCAATGAACCGGATACCCATTTTCATAAGATTGTAAGCTCTGATGGGTTGTTGAACAGCAAGGGGAGAGGAAAACACAGCACTCCAATGAATACTTTCCATTCTGAGTGAGGAAGCTATAGAAGCAGGATGGGGAGACCATTTGATGTGAGAGAGTACTTGCTTCCAGTCCTGAATCAAGGAATTAGAAAATGGACAACCAGGGATTTTACCTTGCAATTTGCCAAGTACTACTTCCGATGGATCAAGTAGCCAATGTCCATAAGCATTTGTGCTCATCTGTCCACACAAAATTGCCAACATGATAGACCAAGGCTGCTCTTGTTCAAAAAATGTCTTGAGCATAGTGATCTTTCTTGCCAACACATGAAATTTGATGTTTATTATATTCAAACCACCATGCATTCTTGGTGAGCAAAGCAAGTCCATTTTGAGCAGCCGTAAAGCTTTTTTATGAAGCTTAGTTTTCCAAAAAATCTCCATGGCTTGAGACATAAAGGAAGTGAGATCTCGAGATGACCAATGTAATAGAGGAAGGTAGAACTGGACATAAGCTAGAACAATAGACTGGACAATTCGAAGCCGTACATGCAGAGGCCAAGTGGAGATCTTCCAATATTCTAATTTGTCCTGAATTTTGTTTGCCACCCACGACATTTGTTGCTTATTGCTGATTTTCCAGCCAATGGGATAGCCCAAATGTCTTACTATGTTTTCCGGATAAATAATCTGCCTCGCCACAAGATAGCATGCCAGTCACAATGCTTGAGAGGCAAGAGTTTTGATTTCTGAAAAATAATTTTAAGACCAGATGCTAACCCAAAATCTGAAAGGGTATCCATCAAGAGGCGAATCTCCAAAGGACTTTTCTTTGGCATGAAGAATGAATCATCTGCATAGGCCTGTGCAATGAAGGGTCGTGAACTAGAAATTTGAAGCCCCTCTAGCTGTCCAGTATCAACCATGTGATCCATATAAAGAAGCAAAGGATGTGAAGCGATGGCATAAAGCAAAGCACTGAGAGGGCATCCCTGTCGAACTGAACGTTCGAGAGTCCAAGACTCAGACAAATGATTCCCTATAAAGCATTGTGCAGTGGAATCTGAGTAAAGCCAATATATGACATTAACTAGCTTTGGCCCAAAACCAAGTTTTAACATGATTTGAGAAACATAATCCCACTGTACTGTATCAAATGCCTTTGCCACATCCACCTGCATGACCAACACATCTTGATCTGAATATTTTGCATATTCCATTGCGATGATAGTGTTAGAGATATTGTCATCTATGTGCCGTCTTGGAACAAAACCATATTGCCTGGGATGAAGTCCTTCATGAAGGATGTCCTTTATCCGATGTACCAACATTTTGGCAATCAGTTTGTATATAACCGGCATCAAGGGGTCATCCATAGTCTCACATAGAGGTTTTTTGGGCACAAGCTTAACCAGACCATGCTTCCAAGCTGAGGGAAGATGTTGATGGTGCCAGGCTACATTTATAAACTGCAGAATTAGACCCTTCAATTCAGGCCAAAAGGCTTCAAAAAATTCAACCGTCAGACCATCCCAGCCAGGGGATTTATGTTTACCCAAATGCCTAAGAGCTTCATCCAATTCAACATCTGAAAAAGACATTTCCAGCATTGAGGCTTTTTGCAAGGAGACAATAGGAGAAACAAGCTCAGTAAATCTGTTACGAGCTGAAATAACCTGAGGTGTAGAAGAAGATGGCTGAGAAAAGAGAAGCTGAAAATGATCCAAACATTGTTTTTCTAGCTGAAATAGAGTCTGGGTCCAAAGGCCGTCTGGTTTCTTGACCCTCATGATAGATTGGCTTTGTCTATGTGCATGTAAGTTCCGAAAAAAAGATTTCGAGGAACAGCCCTTCTCTATGCTTAGGTTTAGCTCTGCCATTTGGACAGCTTGCGTTTATCATTGGCATCAATTATGGAGGAAGCACAAGACAATTGCCTCTCAAGCAAAAGCTTTTCCTATGGCGTTGTCTTACAGGAACCTTATCCGTGGGGGTCACTTTGGCTCAACGAAGGATTGCATCTGCTTCTCGTCTTCGATGCATGGCCCCTTCTGAAACGGTGCCTCATTTGTTTTGGATGTGCTCCAGCACTAAGACTTTCATATGCAAAATTTCCATGTCGCTTCGCCTTCGTTTCCCTAACTCTCCTTTTGGGAAACAGTTTTGGCTTTTTGGCAGACTTCCTACAACCCTGGTCCATTACTCTTTATTTTTGTACTGGGTCAGATATTGGGTTTTTTGGACCATATGGAAGGATCACAACATGAGATATTTTGGGAATCCGTTCTTGCAATCTTATGAATATTTCAGACTCTCCCTACGGCAATCTATCTATGATGCTTGCCATCAAGGAGATCTTCCTCAGTCATGCCTGGAAATAGTTTCTCTTTGCTTTTGATTTCCTGTTGAGGCTCTCTGTTTTTTGAGACCCTCATGTAAATTTTGCTGATAATATAATCATGGATTTACCCAAAAAAAAAAAAAAAGTGTGTGTGTGTGTGTGTGAGAGAGAGAGAGAGAGAGAGAGAGAGAGAGAGAGAGAATTGTTATGAGTAGTAGCTGTCCCCTTCTGGGACAACTATGAATGTAAATGCTTTCTTAATGCATAACTTATTTTACTAAAAAAACGTGTGTGGGTGTGTGTGAAACTTTCAAAAGCTCCGAAAGAACTTAAAAAAGTATTGAATGTATCTCCCTATAACTATGCCTGGCAGTATTTGTCTAAGGCAGACTGTGTTTGTAGTCATGCTTTGGGCTTGAGATGAGATTGTTTCTGTCTCTAGTGTAATCTTGTCCACAGCCCCATACATTAGACAAAGTCTCTTTCTCTACATGCGAGCCTCTCTTCCCCTTTCTTTTTCCTTTGGGGGGGGGGGGGGGGTGGTGGTGGTTTGTGTGCGCAAGCTGTTTTAATTGTCTGCAATGTCTTTGAAGGCAGTTTGGAGAGTCTGAATATGTGATTTTAGAAGGAATCAGGTTTTTCTACAAATGATAGATCTTTGAAGCCTCTTATAATTGTTTATGAGAACTTGAATGCCTTGGTATTTCTTTGTGTGGCAATCTTGTTGGTCCATCTTTTACAAAGGTAGGTTTCAATATTTTGCAGGATTTAGTAGTGGGTTACATGGGAGTACCCAAGTATAGGGGACTAAGCATGACCCAACACCCTCAATTTGTTACAGTCAGGTATGCATGACCTTTCTGAAGTCTTTTTGCATTGGCAGTCATATCAAATATTCAATTGATTGGATGCCTATGGGAATTGCAGGAATGAGAGAGGGAGGAAAATGCTCAATTCAGTGCGGCATCTTCTTCAGATCACTCCTACTATCAGCAGTGTACGGTCAGAGATATTGGGTTTTCTCAGCAGCACATTGGGGTTTCCCAATCTATATTTCAAGCCTTAACTGCATCATTATTTTCTTATTGCAGGGTGATAGAAGGCCTTTTGTGATGGAAACAGTAAAAGCTGATGACAAAGCTAAACTTGGTATTGATGAAACTGCTCTTCTGAATTTTTGCAATCTTTATTTAAATTTAAGCAGAGTGTGGCTTATCCAAGGCTTTTGTTTGTTGCAGTTCCTTGCTCAGGGTTCACCGTGCATACTAACCACTTGCATGTAAAGAAGAATGTTTAAGTCATACAACGTACTTTATCAAACATGTCTCCTTATTCAGTAGCCCATCATGCTGTGTGGTTGATGACTGTTGTGTTTGATGGTTATTCTTATTGCAGGCCGGGAAAGGACTCAGCCAGCACCAAGATTTGTTGGAAATCTGATTGCCTTTTTCCTTAACCTGGTATTTCCATATGATTTTATGTCACGCACTTTTCTTTTAAATAAAGAAAAAAATATCCTTTTCTTGGCTCAGTATGTGCACTTTATATTGTTATGGATGTCTTGATGCAGAAATGAGAATGACCTTAGCATGCTAGGAGTTTCTAAATTTTGTGGTGTGCACAAACCGCTCTTTGACTATTTAGGCTTTCTCTCTATTTTATGGATCAGGTTGGCCCAAAAGGTCTCGAATTTGGGCGCTATTCTTTGGATTATCACACTATCCGAAATTATCTTCATGTCCACCGAGCTTGGGGGGGGAAAAGGTTAGAACTACTAGCTCCTCTTGAAGTATTCGTTTCTGTAAATTCTTCACGATTCTGTTTATTTGTCAGGGTGATAAGGGAACATATTTTGCTCAAACAGGGCAGAAGAGCACATACCATCTTATGCAAAGAAGCTGGTGGCCATGTATAATGAGAAAGGAGAGATAGACAGGATTTTCTCTGATGGACAGTGAGTATGGTGCACTTTTTTGGGATTGGAAGCAGAGAGAGCTTTCTGAAGGGCGATGGTTCTTGAAATCATTATTTTTCAATTATACAGATAATAAATTATGTGCAATGTTCTACATGGATGATGTATCCTTGCCATTGAATACCAGGGCATCTTTGCTTTTGTGCCGTTTATGTAAAAAGATTGATGCTATTTTTTGGCTCCATCAATAGCATGTATGTGAGAGTACGCTATACGGGTTTCATGTATGAGCTTCAAAGACAGAAGGGGCAACAAGGAACAGAACAAAATGACGATTATGTTTACTTGTAAGGTGAACACATTGAATGAGATTTTGGAATCACAAAAGTGTTGGGGTTCTATGCAGGGGAACAAATGATTGCATTTTTCAAAACATCAGCTAAGGGTAATATTCATATGAGGTCAGCTATAAATTATTTTCTGGCAGGAAGAGGTCTTTCCAAAAAATGTGTTGGGGTAACAAATGATTGCATTTTTCAAAACATCAGCTAAGGGTAATATTCATATGAGGTCAGCTATAAATTCTTTTCTGGCAGGAGATCTTTCCAAAAATTGCACTGGGCTATGTTTAGGGAAGCATGACAGTAGTGACTAATGATACCTAGTGTGTATGTGTACTTATTATGAGCTGTCCCAAGATCTCTTGTTAACATCTTTCTCAAACAATCCTTAGGTGGGCTTACTGTGATCAATTCTTAATGATTTTTTAATGATCAAGTTGGTACAATATTGCCAGCAGTTTATTCTAGTATTGGCAAGTCACAGGTGCAGATACCTCCAGGTTCTGGGATTGTGTTGATATCCGTAGGCTTTGCATCAACCTAAGCACCCGAAGAGTGGTGTAGACATATCCCCCATGGTTAGCTCAATTCCACAATTGGAGCTTGTGGTCACTTTATGTTGTCTGCTCCTACAATGTAGTTGCATATCTCCATCATAAAGTACGGAGATTGCAGAACTCCTGATAATTCCATTACTGTGTGAGTGCTTTCCCTATCTAGAGGGCCGTACATGTTCGTCATTAGGTGCATTTGCTGGCTTTGGATTCAAATAAGTAATAATAAGATTATCCCAATGCATGTTCATATGTGGTAAATATGAAGGGATGAACAAATCTCCTAGGAAAAGAAGGGGAAACCCTTAATCATGTCTAAATCCTCGGGGATCAATAACATCTCCAATGTGGCAGATCTAAGGCATGCATATTTATCTAAGAGATCCATATGATAGGGAAGTCTTGTTATTTACGTTGGACCTGTGCTATGCACAAAATCTCTCCAAAGTGTGATGTTCATCTCAAATGCATAAAGCTAGGTGCAAAAATGCATGAGCATTTATATTCAAAGTATTAATGTTGCTGTGGAAAAGTAATTTGGCTAGGGTTATATTACTGGTTAAATAAAGTTTGCATGGTCATATGAGAAACTCTTTGTTAGGATTACAATCATATTTGTAAGAGTTGCAATATTTGCATGGTCTTCTACGCGAGTAGTTGGGCCTTTGCGATACACTTGGAAAAAGGGAAGCTAAAGAGACTAGAAAGTTGCTTTTAGGCATATTCATATTGATTGGACATTACACTGGAGTGACCTTTGTTAGCTATGAATTGTTGTTAACATGATAATGTGTTTTGCTAGGACATGCATTGCATATGCTGTGAGCTCCACAAAGGCAGTATACCTATTATCAGATGGCCCCATGGAAGGGATGGCTCATTGTAGGATTGATTTGTTGTACTCACAGCCCCTCCTGAAGATTTCTTGCTCGTTCGAATGAAATGTAGTATAACGAATGAATGTGAGTTCATACACGTATGTGCAGTGTACATGTTGCCAAACGACCTAGATTGAATTCAGAGAGGCGAAGTGCTTCATTAATTGCTCATTAGCTCTAAGATCTAGTATAGACAACATTGTTGCACTCGACACACCTTTTGCTTTCTTCTTCCCATTTGCCCCTCTATCCCACATCGACACTTGCTCATGAATATATACTATAATCCTAGTCGGATGTTGCTTTAATCACTCGCACATCTCTTCTACTCATCTACCACCACTACGCAACAACTGAACACTCTAGTCTATTGTATCACAATCCACTACTCAAGGTGAATTTGTGTATGTTGGAGCTAGAACACATTGTTGTAAAAAGGAGCAACTGGTCTAACTAGTAGACGAAGCTCCTTCTAGTTCTTGTTTTGGGGTGTTGTGTGTTGGTCTAGTTGTGGTTGATTGCGGATCTATAGATTGTTGTTGGTGCCTTGATGAGCTAGCACATGTGGTGGTGGAGCATGAAGTCTTGCAGTTGAGCCATGCTCTGCGAACAACAATTGATGTCAATATTGAAATTCTCCAATATGTATGTTGGGGTAGAAGAGGGAACGAGTTGCCGTAAATTTTCCAAGGTGACGTAACAATGCCGATTCACTTTTGTTGGTGATGTGTACAAGTTAATGATTGCAATTTGAGTTGCATCTGTTTCTTGGAATACGGTTAGCAAACATTGAGAACCGGCATTATAAGTTAACTGTTGGTAGAGAAGCTTGATGTGTCTTGTAATATGTGGCAATCCCCATGCCATCATGCATGTGAAGGCGAAGTAGTGCTGGAAAATGAGTGGCTTTTGTTGGATTGGTACGTGTTTCTTGCTTGCAGACATAGTAAAGTCGCACCGATCACAACTTTGGACATCGTGCGCATGATGAGGCAATGATCCTGTGTTGAGAGTTTGCAAATGTGGCAATCCCCATGCCATCATGCATGTAAAGGTGAAGTGCTACTGGCAAAGGATTGGTGTGTTTCCTACAGTCACAATACTGTCTCACCGAGCATGCTATCACAACTATAGACATTGTGCGCATGATGAGGCAACAATCGTGTGTTGAGAGTCTGCAAGGTTTTAGTCCCACTTTCCATTGTCGTGATGTTGCTTTGGTTGAATGGCCACCAACGAGTTAATCTCAACCTCAAGATTTCTTCTTGTACCGTCGGGTCAACTTTGATATGTTTTTGTTCCAACCTTGACAAGAGGAAGCGGTTCGATGGGTCACGCACACGCGACAGAGCAGTATAAATTAGCCCATGTGTTCGTATGTTTGAAGGACCAAATGCAAATGAGTCCATTGTCAAACCTTGTGAGCGATGAGCTATCCTGGAAGCCGCCTGCTGTAGATCTTTTCAAGCAATCAGAATGCTTTTTCCTATTCCTCCCCCTAAATGAATGGAACATCCTTCTTTGTCAATGTTGTAAGGGGTTGGAAGACATGTGATAGGTAGCACAGGAATTGGTTATGCCATTTCACTTGGTCCACAAACCTTTGTATCTCCTTGATATTTCGGGGAGCCTTAGCCTTCTAGATGGCCTCAACCTTAAGGGGATCCATCGCCATTCTTCTTTCGAAATGATATTTTCTAACAATATTGCGAAGGCACACTTTGCCGGATTTAGGCATAAGCAAGCAGTCTTGCATTTGTCAAAACATAGATGCAATTAATCCAGATGACCAACCTTTTTCCCAAAGACACTAATGTCATCCAAAAACAACCGCATGAAGCTAGTTAGGTAAGATAAGTAGCTTCTATATCTAGGATTGAAATGTTGGTGGTGCATTTTTCATATGGGGTTTTCACATGGTGGCCCACTCGAGCACAAATTTTCCATTCTTTTTGGGTATGAGCATAACGGGAAAAACCAATCACTTCTTTAAAATGGCATAAATGAGTCCTACTTAAAACCTAGAGCCCCAATCATGAAATACCTTTGTACTTTTTAACCAACGTTTGCAAGAAAGACTGGTACTTGCAGCTATAGGAATCCACGCTAACTCCATGATAACCTCGCAGATTGTTAATGCCTTAACACATGGAACTCATGTTGGACTGTGTGGATCCACACTGACTATTGTGGCCTAATGAGAAGTCAGATTAGTGTGGTGCAAAGTGCATTACAATGATTTTCTAGCTATGCCAAGGCAGAGAACTTGTGCAAGTAGAATCTCGAAATATCCATGAAACACGCATTCTTTTGCACTTACTTTGCCTCCTCGACCCCCTTGGTGGAAGGATGCTGATTGATTCCTAGAGGTGCACTATGCTGATTGCCACACTCCCTTCCCCGCACTTCTAGATGCCCTCTCCCTTTGGCCTCAGGAATTGCTCGACGTCATTGCAAGAGCAACAAGACCTCGACCTACCACCAAGGGAGACAATTTGTGAGCAACTGCCGCCTGAACAGTGATCTGAGAGCTATTAAGGGTGGAACCATCAAAGAGGAACCGGATGCAGTGGTGGCTAGTAGAGGTGAAGGTGACGCGCAAGCAAGAGCAACGATAGCGGAGGCAGGATCGATGAGCAGTTGAACGTGGTGCGAAGGATGTAGGACTGAGCGATACCGGTGGAGCTTCTTCAAGTCAAAGGTAGAGGAGAAGAAGAAGAAGCCCACTGGCCGTGCTTACAAGCGGATACAATAACCGCCGCTTCATGGCTGTGGTGGGGTGTCAGGATCAAAGAGTGCCGATCCTGCAATCATTAAGCGAATGTACGTTCTTATTTGGTTACAGATCAAGTGAATGTACTTTCTTATTTAGTGACAAAATATACACTGCATATTAAAAAACTAGTACTTTCATGAGAAATGAATGCATAAAATATTACTTACATTTTACTCCAAAATCCAAAAATGTCTAGTATTATCAATTGAAAAAAGTGTTCTCTTCTTTAATTTACAAAACTTGACAAATTACAAAAGAGAAGAAACTGTTTCATTCAACTAAGAGAGTCGTTAGAGCTTTTGCTTTAAAATACCAATTGTTTTCTATGCAAGTGTCCATATATTTTTTAGATAAATCCATATACAAGAATTTCTACATCCTACAAGTTAAGCATGTCCACACATCGATGAATTCCTTTTTTTTTTCTTTTGTCACGTTGTTTAAGCACTTCTGGATCATACGTTCCCTTAAGTGCATTGGTTGAAAGAATATTTTATCAATTTACTTCCACATAAAGTAACAACATTGCCCTCATGGATAAGTTTTGTACCAATATACATTTCTAGAAAACTAGGTGTACATAGCATGATATCTACAAATTGATGGTTGGTAAAATTGATGTTAGTTTAAGATCTAATATAATTTGATGAAACACTTTTACATTGGGCTAGTAGATTGTCTAAAAAGAATTCTCTTTTAATACAAAGTTGATCAAATGGTTGAATTTTAACGTATTTTGATATTAAGATGAGTAGGTATATATGGATTCCACGACCATAGAAGAGGCTTATTCAAAGCAAACATGTCTCTAGATTTAGATAGAAACCCAACGATTCAAATGGTCAAGTTGTAAATGATCGTGATTACTACAATTTATCATTTTCCTCTATTTCAATCTATTGGTTTGATTGAGAGCTCTAGATTTTGCAAAAATATAGTTTTTACTTTAAAAAGGCTAGATTTAGAAGCATGAATATGACAATAGTTGTCTTTTTGAAAAATTGATGAAAATTTGGATTCTGGAATCAACTTTGTTGACAAACATGAATAGAATAAAAAACGTCTGAAAAAAGGAAATATTTTATCAATAGAATAAAATTTCATCTAAAAAAAGAGGAATTTCAATTCATGAATGAACAAAATTATCAAGAAAAAAACTTTGTTCATGTTTAAATTCCGTTGAATAATTTTTGTCAATGGAAATTTCATTCCATCTTCGAAAGGAATTTTTTCCGTTGATGGATTCCAAATTCTATCAACGGAAAAAAATATCCGTTAACGAAAAAAAAATTTCGTTAATAAAAAATTTTCGTCGATAAAAGTGTGATGAATTTTTCCACCTTCTAATGGAATGAAATTAGCATCTATTCATCGTTGAAATTTTTATTTTTTCTCATGAAAAGTTTGTTTCATTGACAAAAAATTCTATTCGTTCAACTTTATCAATAAATTGGATTTCAGAATCTAGATTTACATCATTTTTAGAAACGACAACTGTTTTCATCTTCACAATTCATCTTTAGATCAAAATAAAGTAAACCACTAAATTGTACTACTCACAATTGTCTAAAATTTGACTGTTCACATATTTGATTTTTTTTTCTAGATCTATCAAAATATTTTCTTTAAACAAGCCTCTTCTTTGGCTATGGACTACATATACCTACCTATCTTAACACCAAATATATGCTCTAATTCAATGACGGGGAAGAACTTCAATGATTGGGATAAAGTTTTCATAAGAGAAAAAGCACGTTTTGGTAATTCTAAGTAAATAATGTATTATACTTTACTTAGACATACATGATTTATAAGTAGTCTCAAAGAATATTAGATCGTATCATTGATCTTGTTTTTTTCAATTATCATTTGGAGTGAAAAAGTCTTAGGTTCTAGTCCGTGGTTTGGAGCTGTTCTAGTATCTTGCAATCGAGTAAAACGAAAGTAGGAAATGGGTAACCAGTGCGTAGAGGATGCATTCATGCAAATTAACTTGCTTTCAGTACATTATGACCTTAACTTTTACTCCAGAGGCATGAAATTCATTCTGGTTTCATTATGAGCAAATTAAAATGGTCGCTTGGAGTTACAATAAGTAGCATTTATTGGACAAGCAAATTAGTGATCGACTTGTGATATAGGGGGGCAATACATCGTTTAATTCAAGTACATGCATCGGAAGAACGTAGGCATCACAACAAACAGTCCCTAGAACGACCTCACATATACTTGAATTGTGCATAAAGAGACATGAACATAGAAAAGTAAGGAAGGAATGAGGCAACTAGCGTTGGCCGTAGTGAGATGATCCGATGAAAGGCTGAATTTAACGAGCCATGGAAGCTATAAATATTAGCAGAATGGATGGATGGTGCTAGGGTCTCGGTCCTGTTGTTACTATTGGCACCTCCCAGGCAGAGGCTCCCTTTACTCACCGAACGTAGATATTAATTGAACACCTCAAACCCCATCTGCCAGGAAGTTCCAAATTGTAGCATGGCGAGTTAGCTTTATGACAAAAAACCTTGTAAACACACGTTTGGCGTCATCAGTACAAGGCAATCCTCCCTTATTGCCAAACTTTTCTAGTTTTGCCAAAAGAGAGCCCCTCTTTTAAAGGCAGGATTTCATTCAATGGCCCTCATTCAACATGAATACATGATTATCTACTAAAAAAGGAGCTTCCAAGTTAAACACGTGAATATTTGGAGTAGCAGTGTCTATCAACACGTACATGATCATTGAGATGAATTATGAAATGAATAGGTGAGTCTGTTATCCCTTTAATGTTTTTTTCTTTAAAGGCCAGCTTCGTCTATGAGGTTAGCACAAACCGTAATCTAGGTATTGAGATTTCTCAACTTGAACACTTTGTTTTTGTGTCGATAGAAACCCCTCAACTATATATTGTTGAAGTATGGATTAGTGCTCGGGATAAGCACTTCCTAACTCTGAAATAACACGAATTATGCATGCGTTGTGTGTTGTTTTTTGGGTGTGTGAGTGTTGTTTTTTGTGTGTAACTATAGAGCATCTCACACAAAACTGCGGTGTCTTCTTTATCTATAGGCTCATGGAGGCCTACCACTGATCAAATTAGCACAGTTGTCCCATTCAACATCTGGAAGTCTTAGAGACTAAAGAGAAGCGACACAGATCAACACGCAGCATACAATTCGGGAAAAACTAGGAGATATATGTCTGACCAGAGAGCTGACACAGATCAACACATAACATACAATTCGGGAAAAACTAGGAGATAGAAAGGCATATAACGTTGCCAACGATGAAGACAGTCGTACTGAACTTCAACAAATGTATCGTAAGAGCAGTAAGCGTTCTTTTTGGGTACATAGACAACGTGCATAATGAAGAGATCTTAATGCACCTTTTACCTAGCGAAGCGTGCCTTCCACAAGGAAGTAGAGTGTCGGATAGTTGAGTCGTCCGATAATGCAACTTCGTATCGCTAATGTGTGCATATTGGACATGGTGCGAGTTCTCTATCCTAGTTTCCAGCGGGTGTCAAAGACCCAGATAGATGCAAAACAGAAAATGTCAAACCGTTTGGTGACGTTCATTGACAGAGGCCTTTCACAGGTCCCTCCTTGATGCAAGCCAAAAGCTTTTGCACTTAAATGCGGAATACAAAACATGAAAATGAAGTGGAAATTGAATTTATCAACAAATTTGTCCATTGACTCCACGACTCCCTTTGATCCTGCCATCCATGGATGTTAAGTGCCCCGACATAAATTTTGTAAAGTTGGCAAGTTGGCTTCTAGGTGTGTATGCATCACGACTTATATCCACGATGAGGTGTGTCAACAACCTATACCATAGGCAATTGTCCATAATGGAACAACAACTATGGTGAACACCACTTAGCCTTTGTAAGAAGTACAAAGATGTGGAGAAGGATGAAGACTCTCCTTGGCCATGATCCAATTAGGTTTATACGATTTGGATTCAGGCTATAGCTCAAATTTTCCTTTGCTCTGCTGTGGCCTTCGCTTCACTTCTTGCTTCATTATTTGACACCTTTGTTTTGGGGGTTCAACATTGCCCCTAGTGGTTGTTGAAGCCGCATCCTCATGGCTCATATCTTAGTTTATTAGGTCATGGTCTATTGTTTCGTATTTTCATTCCACCATGGGATTGGCAGGTTCTCACACTTGTGTTGTAGGTTCATGATTTGCATGGCTTCTACCACCGTAACCCAATATAACTAATGATAGTGGTCTTTCGTCATCTCAGAGTAGGTGGTCCATCCTCGCTTGGTCTCTGGTGTTGCCATGTCTGCAATGGTATCTAGGAGCATTGTTCAATGCTACGCTGCCATAGCTTGGATTTTTTACCTTCATGATTCGAAGCTTTATGGCTCTGTGCCATGATTGCATTCAATTAATTGGAACCTTCAATCCCTTTGTTGCATCTTCTTTTGTCCCAATTGATGTGCAGTGAGTATATTGTCTTGTGTGAGACATGATATGTTGGAACACATGCTTGGCCTTTTCTTTTTGCTCATATTTTGTGAGGTTAATGACACAGATTCCTCTTGTGCTCTTTGCTCTACCATTTGTCTTTGCTTCATTCGGACTATGTCATCTAGCAAGAAAGAATTTGGGCCCCTACTCCTTGCATTTTCTGAGTGGTGCCGGACTAATGTGCCGGATCTTGGTTTCGAGGATCCTCTTAGATCGAAAAGAATATGGTTCCCTACTCCTTGCGTTTTCTGTGTGCTACTAGGGGACTACTATGCCAAATTGGATCTTGGTTTAGGGGGTGTGCCTTGGCTTTGCTTGTCCCAGCCTTGCCGAACCTTGACCATCTTTTTAGCACTGCCTCGCTAGGGGCAGGCTATAGCAACCAAAAACTTGCCATTTTAGGTATCCATATGAAGTGGACTTCCTAAAGTGATTTTAATGTTATAAAAGTAGACTTTTCGCCACTGTGTCCCACCCTCTGTGCCTCCATTGAGTCCCTCCTCGCCCCTTGTCTCCCTTTCCTCTCCCTTCTCGCACCATCTCCCTCTTTTGAGAGATGCAAGCAACATATTTTTTCTAATTTTGCTAGAGGGCAGGCTGTGCCTCTTGCTTCTTATGACATTGAAGATATAGGGCTTGGATGGCTCCATTAAGAGTTGCAATAACACTTCCACCTCATTTTGCAATTCGTTCCTTTATTGTCAAATGTTATCAAAATCTTCAAGGTCATGTTCATGATTTTTAATTGAATCTCCTTGAGTTGAATTTGACAAATAGACACTTTGTGGGATGTTGGATTTACTTTTTCCTCTAATGGCTCCACTGATGCCTTCAACTCAATGTCCCTTTTGCTAATTCTATCCATCTTCCTTGTTGTTGCTTCCGTGTGGGGGTATTTTTTTGACGAGCTTTTTTGCAGTGAGTTTGAGAGTTTCTTTGCCTTTTTTAGAGTCATATATCATAGTTAACATCAATTGCAACCATCAAAATTACAGTCCATATGGTTTATTGCAATCTCATTGTAATAAAATGTTGAAACAAAGTTACAAAGCCCCCCGTCCATGCTCTTTCATACCCAACCACCCATTTCTTTGATACACAAGAAAAATAATTTTGACGAGTAGAAGGTTTTGATAGATACAATCCAAAAGCTATAGCCACATAGTATTTCCTATCAAAGGTTTAAAACATCCCAAAATCATGCAAAGCGCTTTAAAGGCATAGTTAGCATAACCAAAAAAGCTCTATGATATCAAGCTAGTTGTCTAGTTGTCATATATGCCCTTGAAAGGTCAATAACTGGAAGACGTCTATCGATATGAGGCTACACTTTTGTTACTTGAAAAGATTTTGTTGCTTCAAGAGATGGCAAATTTACTCCCTTTTGTAATAGCCCTATCAAGGGTGCAGGTGGTGTAATAATGATTACATTGTTTGGTGACCATGCATAGGATACATCATCTCCACAAAACTAGAAGAATTGCACCTTTTGGCCCTAATTGTGCTCCATTCTTCCTTTAAAGAATGTTACAGATTTTTCCCATTTTATTCTCATTAATTAGTTTTACAAACTTGCGACCAATATGTAAGAGACATGCTTGACAACCCACCTTGACATGCTTGACAACCCACCTTGCTTCCTTAATCAACCCTATGTATGGACCAAAAGACATCACCTATACCTTGGTCATGTACTATATTGTCAAAATTAGTTGCGTTCTACACACCTGGTGGAAGAAGTTGGAGGCTTCTCTCAATTGTTAGAGAATTCTACTTTGGCAGTAGATGTTGTAGGTCCTCTTATCGGATGCATTGCATATGCATAGCTATTGTTGGTGTGACTGCCATGAATCCTCAATCCTTCACCTACTCCTTACTTCACTTTTACACTTTCAAGGTCACTAGGGAGAAATGTAGGGTTATTGCCAACAATTGCAACACTAGTTAGAGAATTTGCAAATTTGATTGCTTGATATGGGCCAATCATAACTTGATCTAGTTTGACCAATCCTTGATGGAAAATAATTTCCAAAGAGGGACCTATTTCAATATGCAATCATATTTCACATTGTTGCTCAGATTGTGCAATTTGCAACGATGCAGTAGTCAGGTCCCCAACACAAAAGCATCATATAATGATATTTGCCTTATATAACGGTCCCAATGCTAGCCAACTTTCATGTAGACTTTGATAAGTTTGTCTTTAGAGTGTTGATAAGTCCTTATGAATCCAATAAGCCAACACAAATTGCATTGCAATCCAAAAGAAAACAAAACTCACACCCACATACATGTTGCTTGCTTGAACCATGAAATTAGCCCAATGAGCTATCCTCTCGTCCACATACATCCACTCATCTAAGAATGGGATGTCACTTCCTTGTTTCTCCACCATGCTCTCAAGATACGTGATTGTTCTAGATTGCCTCCTCCCTTGTTTTTTCATTTCTCTAGGCACTACGATGTTCTAAGTGTTTTGTCAATATCTTTGCTGTATGTATTTGTATGTGACTCTTTGCAATCCTTTCTTCCCATGAAAAAACACATGCTCGCTCTTCTCCTTTAATGACATTGTTTGGCCCTCCATTATATATAGTCCTCACAGCTTGGCAATTTGTTGCTACAGCTTCATCTACCTTAAACCCATGAAATTGTGATGGTTTGAATGCAAGTTCTTGTACAATTTCATTGGTGGTAAAAACACTAGCGCCTCTATGTCATCTTTCTTAGAATCAGATGTGGAAATTTTTAGTAACTCCCTCACGTTGCAAACAGAAACTCCACTATCAAACAGACTTGCAATGCACTATCAAGGCAATAATACTCTTTAATAGTCTTCTCATATCGTGGGTTATAAACATGTTGTAATCCATCCATGCACCCTTTGAACATGGTCAAAGTGTATGTATGACTTTTTCTCACATTTTCTTGATGCATTCTATTCACAAGATCAAGTCCCCATCCTCTACCTTTGGTTGACATTTTTATTGCATAACATGGTTGAGAGTCATTGAAGGCTACGTCCTTGGAAGAAATGATACTACAAAATTTGTTCTTTCAAGTAAATAACTTGCATTCAATGATTTCCTCCTTAGAAGCACTGAATCTAGTTTCGTCATCACAAATCCAAGACCTAGAGTTGACAATATTGTCTTGGCTAGTCAATGCATATTTTCCATTACGAAAGGCATTAACATCACATTTAGGATCACACAATCCAAACATAAGTTTTAACATTATTTGATGTTTTGATGGGATTCAACCTTTAAATCAAACAATAAATTCTTGGAGATTATTTCCTTTGTAATTAGTCAATTACTTCGAGAGCATGGTGCCCCAAAAATTAAAATAGAAATCCAATCATTTAGACTTCTAAGATAAGAGCACGCTATGCCCATTACCCTTGTCCATTCCCCATTCTCCATGGGGAGAAGAAACATATGAAGGGTGATGATGGAGTACATGATTTTGATGAAGAAGAAAAACACAAAATCTCCTTCGAGGTTGTGAAAATCTTCAAGTAGAGAACTAAAGGCATTGTTATAGAAGTGAGATGAGAAATCTGGAATCAAGTTATTCAATGCCTTGTCCTGCTATGGCATGACATGTTTTTTATGATACTCTAGAAAAACTCATGAACTCCTCACAAAAAAACTCGCTATAAAGTAAACCTCCTTCCATGTAGTGTTTTTTTAACCTACTAATCTCTTTGGATTTTTCCTTTAGGCAAATCAATTTCTTAATTTGCTTCTATTTTGCCTCGTTGTGCCTTAGAGACGGCTTCATTCCCTTGTTCCTAGTTTTTTCTCATTGTTCATTCCCTATCTCTCATGCTGTACATTCGACCTCCAACCTCAATATGTCAGCCCTTGTAGCCTCTAGATTGAGCTCCATGAGCCCAAGGGCATGAAGTCCCCTACCACATGGCTCAAGACATCGACTTCTCGATGGGGCATTTGGTGCTATGCATAATTGTATTTCTTGAGCTCTCGTGGCCTTCCTAATATTGATTCATGGAATTGTTAGCACCCCATACCTGTTGTAGGGGATCCACATGTTTGGTTATAGGTAACTATCATGTGAGCTTTCACTTAGCTCTTTTTGTTCAACTTCCTAGATTGTTTCTCCCCCTTAGCATTCATTTCTTGTTGTTGCTCTCTCACCTTTCCTTCCTTTGTTTCTTCAGCTGCTTCTTGTTTAGGTGATGTTTGGATTGTCACTTCCTGGATGGGTTCTGGCTAAGGAAGAGCAAGCAACTCATCCAAGAGGTTCACTGGCCACACCACCAGTATATGAAGTGGTTCGGTTCCTTTGTCACCTGTTATGAACATGAAAATGTGTGCCATTTGCTTGATACCCTATAGCTTCTTGACTTGGTCGTTAACGACCATTGTGAGGAGCTTGACTTGATTCACCTCTGCTTCCATGAGGGCCTTGATTTATTTTTGGATGGATTGCCTTGTAACATAAGAATTTAGCATCTTCAATTGGATTTGTCTAGATAGGAATCTGAAAAACATATTGGCATCCATCTTAATTGCCTTACTTGTGACATAGCCTTAGTGTTGTAGCTTAACTCCATCAAGGAACAATTGGTGCACTTGGCACTTGATGGTCGTCTTTGTTTGGGAGGTTGAATATGGCTTCATTTACCAAAATTCATATTTCAACCACCCTAAATGATTTTGTACTTGCCTCGTATGTGTCAATCACTTCCTTGCAATGGTGTGATCGAGTATTTGCTTCTACAACATTCCTTTACTACTTTTATTCACATGCATTCCAACCATGTGATGGCTATTAGTGGCTAGATCTATTTTGGAGGGGGCTATATGTCAAGCTTCTCTACCACCTTCACTAATGTCTCCATCTCCTTGGTTGGCATCTTCCTCATGGATGGGATGTTTGCCATGGTCTTTGGGACTACTGTTTGTGGTTTCTACAAGGTTAGTGCTTGCAATGCTAGAGAGCTTCTTGAGCAGATTGCAACTCAAAGTCAAAAGGTAAAGCTTACTGAGCTATGGAAATGGGATGTTGAATACTTTTTACAAAGGGAATGTGAAAGAGGAGGACTCAATCGTAGTAAGCTTTAATAGTGGTAGGTGTAGGTTATCTCCACGCAAACGACTGGACAATAACTAGAAGTAGCATATTGCCAATTAAACTTGTGGTGTCGTCTTCATCATGGAATCCCTTCTTTTCATGGAATCGAGGCTATTTAAAGAATTTAGATTTTAAGGAAATTTGGCTAGATTGTGTGCCTTCCCCCTTCATGATCACCTTCCTTCATGTTCTTAGTCATGATTTGACATGCAATGATGACTCACTAGCTATGCCCATTCAATTAGTTACTGTAAGCCCCTCCTTCACCACAACAAATTGTGCTTCGTCCCAATACTCTTGATCTCATTTGTTGGTTTTAGCAAATTGTTTGGACCAGTACTCTTGATCTTGATACCATTCATTGGCTTTAGCAATTTGTTTAGACCAGTACTCTTGATCTTGATGATATTCATTGGTTTTAGCAATTTGTTCCTAAATAAGTCTTGAAGAATGACCCTCCCATTAACATGACAATGTTTGATTATTATGGTTTGATCCATAATGAACGGAGATTTTGTTTCTTTGCCCCTAACTTGGCCTTGTAAAAGAAAAACAAACATGCCTCCTACAAATTTCCTCTTTAAAATATGTTTGTTGTGCCATGCCTTCATCCTCCTTTGAATAAAACCAATACTATCCTTAGCCACAATTCATTGATCTTCATCAACTCAATTAGCCTATTATGAGGCGCCAAGTTACAGAAGTCTAGATTCCATATAAAATAGTAATTAAAAATTAGACAAGAAGAATATCTTTATTCAAGAGAAATCCTTTACAAGGAAAATCTTCCCGCATGAAGAAGGATGTGCCATCCCACCACTCACGTGCCCTACCTCTAATATCTCAATCTCAATCGTGTAGGCCATCTCCTGGTGGTTCTAGTGATGCCCTATAGGCCATGGTATGTGCCTTGTAGGCATAAATAAAGGCACTTGTAGTGTTAGTGCCTTTAAGGACACATAGGACACAGTCCTATGTGACACCTAGGACACTTAGTCCTAGGTCCAGGTACTTGTACCTTGTACTTCTCTTTTTTCTATTATCCTAGTTTTGACATGATGGCTTATCTATCGACTCTTTTGCAACCTGCATTCTCTCTCTCAAGCGATCCTACAGTGGTATCAGAGCTTGACTCGTCTTCTCCTGCACCTGGACTCACATCAGCTCTCTTCAGCTTCACTTCCCTTCATTTGTACAGTCATACAGTACGACGATTATACTGTTAGCCCTCTCTACTCTGAAGACTAACTCGAAACGCACTACTGCGACAGATTTACATGCGTAATCGTACTTCAGAACTGCGTATGAAAATTCATAGAGTAGAACAGTGATCGACAGAATCATTCATGATAAAACAATAAGGCAGATGCAATAGAATCTCTGTATAACATTTCTCCGAGCAGTACAACACCGTACTCTCTGATACATAGCACTGATCCTTGCTCCGATCCTCATCAATGAGCCTCAATTGATCTCTCTGAATGATCGCTCTCTTCTCTCTTATCTAACCGGCACACATAACTCCTTCACGGTTGCCGTGCCTATTCAGTTCTCCGCCTGCCCCTAGAACTTCCGTCTTTTCATATCTCATTAATAAACTAGATACAACGTATTAATAATAATCTAAGGACTAATGATCTAAGGACTCCCCCCCTAGCTCCTCTTTACTGTTGCTGCTTTTGCCCCTAACACTTGGCACTCCCGGGGAATCGGATTCTGGATCCGCATCCGAACCCACCGGTTCTCCGCTACGGTTCATCCTCGACGTCGCCACCGTCATCGTCCGCCGTCGCCGCTGCTGCCGCTGCCACCGGAACTGCTGGAACTGCTGGAGCCGCCGGCGCCGGTACTGGTACTGCCGGAGCCGCTTGCGCCGGTCGAAGTAAAGGTAGCTGCTGCGGGTTGAGAGCATGGGCATCCACAAAAATTTGGAGCTGTCCATAGAAAGGTGGTGCCGCCGCCCCCGCCTGCTGAGCTACTGCCGCCATCCGATGAATATAGCGGCATGCCGTCCGCAGGTCAACCAACATAGCTGCTCTCTCAACATGACTCGTTCTCCGCAGCTGTTGTAGCTCCTCTGCATGCAGTCGGGTCTTTTCAGATAAAGCGAGTTCGAGATCGGTTACCCGCATAGTGCGATCTGCTTTCTTCGCCACACTATCCAGTCGTTTCATTACCCGCCCCAATTCCTTGGTTTGGGCACCTGTTGAGGGGTCTGGCGTAGTAGCTCGGAGCTGCAGCAAATCGGCCATGAGGCTCTTCACCTCAACTTCATGTTGCTGGTGCTCTTCTTTCCGGGCGAGCTTGAGTGCCAACAGCTGAGATCTTGCATCGTCACACTGCTGTTGCACCACCGCGACGTGTTCTTTCAGCTGCAAAAAGTGCCTGGCGTCCAAGGATTCCCCGTCCGCTGGCTCCGGAAAAGCTGCCACAAAAGCGGCTGCTGCGTCTGCTCGGGGTCGTGGCATCATCGCGGTCTCGGGTCTTTTTCCTCTGGCCTTCGCTCTTCGGAGGGCTTCTTCCAGCTCGGCGATCCGTTTGACATAGCCTTCGGCAGAATCCACCGGTCCCGCCGCTGTCTGCTTCCCGAGATTATTGGCCGATGTAGAACTTCCACCCTCCGGTTGTGCCGCAGTTGCCGTCACCGGTACTGGTGGTAAAAAGGCTGTTCCTGCGCCCCCTCCCGCCGGATCATCCTCATCCCTCCGGGCCAACCGTCGGTCGAGAGGCCTGCAAGCCCGCTCCAGCTCTACTCGCAATTGATGTTGATGATCAAGAAAAATACCCTGCATCTCTGCGACGAAGGCTTCCGATAAATCCAACAAAAGGGCCTCGTCCAGCATGCGTGTAGAGCTAGAGGGTTGCCGGTACGCCATCACTTCTGCTTCCAACAACTGCACCCTGGCGGTCGCAGCTGTAGCCTTCTCCGTCAATTGTTCCGTCAGCCGCAGGTGTTCTTGAGTTTGGGCGACAATCGCCGTCCTTGCTTCCTCCATATCCTGCTGTCGCCGTGCATCCACCTATTGGAGTCGTACCAACTGCTCCTGCAGCTGTTGATTGCGTTCGAGCAGCCTGGCATTTTCCTGGCGCAACCTCGCCTCATTCTCCTCCAGCTGCCCCTTCTGAAAACATTGGAGCAAGCGCTCCGCCAACCGTCGTGCCGTGACCAGATCATAGGTCTCCACCGGCGGAGATAGCTGCAGCTCACCACTCCCCCTTGGGACTACACGGGCTTCCTCCTGACCTGCCTGTCTCCCCGAACTGTCCTCCCGAGTGTGGACTGAGCTTTCCCCTTGCAAGGCCTCCGCTTCCGGGCGGGTTTTCTTCAACATGCCTCCTTCTGGCGCGAGAGCCAACTTTCGTTTCAATAAACTGGCCATGCGGCTCGATGTTGCTGAGACCGCTGGCCTACTCCTCTGGCTACCCTGTGGAACTTCTGCCGGAACCACCACCGCAGGTACTACCGCCGGAACCTCCACCGCAGGTACTACCGGAGTCACCTGGTTCCTTGGCATCAGCGTCAGAACTCCCTCCGTTGTTGATCGCGCTGGTTCCACCTCCTTGGACTCCTTGTCCGAACCCTCGTCTGTGGACTCCTCCACCTCCACATACGATCCTGGGATGACCGGTTCCGCATCTGGTCCGAACAAAAAGAATAAGACCTGCCCCATCCGGGATGTTGCCGTGGGCTTCAAGAGCTTCTTGGCCACCTCCAAAATTCTGTCCGCCAGCAGCTTCGCCCAGGGAACCGGTTTCCCTTGCTCCGCCCTCTGGAAATAGGTAAACTGGGTCTGTCCCAGTAACTCTGCTTTCACCTTCTGCCAGAGTGCCTCTGCAATAAACTTGTAGCATATCTTCGTCGAAGCATCCAGCTTCTTCATATTATACTCCCCCTTGCAACCTGCGCCGAGAGCTGCCTCCATGGCACTGCTGGTAAGCTTCGTGACTTTGCAGGGGCCATCCACCGGCAAGTGCAAACGGGCCGCTACCAGCTCCTTGCATAAGGTGAAAGTTTTGCCATACACCACGACCTTGCGCCCGCGTGCAAGCTGCGCCAAGATATCTTGCGCCAATGGATGAACTGGTGTCGTAGCCCATGGCAAACCCGCGAACTCCACCAGACGAGCTCGTGTCAGCCAAGACTGCACAGCCTCATCCCCAACAGGTAACGGATTGATCAGATGGAAGACCACCATAGCGGCGAAAAGCTGGGATGCGAGGGAGAAGAGTTCTGGAAAACAAAGAGTTGGAAATAAGCCCCCTTTTGCTTCCAAAGTGCCTTTTGGATGCCCTGGTGAACTCCTTGTTTGCATGCAACGATCAAGTGTCCCATCATTCTGATAAAAGCCCCACTTCGAAGATTCAGTAGATTGCATGGCGGCGTCCGCGCCCCGCAACACGAAGCTTTGCTCCCACCGTTTCTCGGAATAAAGTGAGTGAGACCACACGTGCGTATTAATAGCCCCCATCATCGGTTTCTCCACCGAAATGGCTACAAATGCATTTGAAATAATCTTCACAGGTGGTTTCTCCGGAAATGGGTAAGGTGGCATGGGCCCTGTATATGGTCGGAGACGAAATCCATTTACCGGCTTCTGCAACAGCTCCCCCTGTAGTGTTCCTAATCGGAACGTGCCGTCACCATAACGCTCCACCACCCAATACGGACCTCCCCACCGTAACTTCAGCTTACCCGGATGCGGACCCATCCGAGTATTAAACAATATCACGGCATCTCTCCGTTTGAAGGTCTTCTTCTTTGAATGACGGTCCACCCAGACCTTCCGTCTGTCCTGGACTACCTGTGCAAGATACGCACTGTAGAACCGCTCCTCACCCAGCCGATCCAGCTGTTCAATCCTCCGGTCTACGGACTCGTCCCAGCCCAATTTCTCTGCCGCTGCAATCCGCAGACTCGGTACTAGGAATTCCATGGGGACCACTGCTTCAACTCCGTAAACCAACTTGAATGGCGTGAACCCCGTCGCAACCTTATAGGAAGTCCGGAACGCCCATAATGCGAAGTAAAGTTTTTCATCCCAATCTGTCCGATTTTCATTGACCAGCTTTTTCAGAATGACTAGCAACACCTTATTCGAGGACTCCGCCTGTCCGTTTGCCTGAGGGTAATACACTGTGGACTTCTTATGAATGATTAGGTGCCGGGTAACCAGTTCCCGTAACACCGCATTAAGAAAATGCCCACCTTGATCCGTGACGAGCTCAACCGGACATCCGTACCGTGTCATAATGGCTTCATAAAGGAATCTGGCCACAGCCTTTGCCGAATTATCCTTCAGTGCTCTGGCCTCCACCCATTTGGTACAGTAATCCGTCGCCACCAGGATATACCGGTTACCTGTCCTCCGCGCCGGCGGCGAAAACGGACCTACAAAGTCCAGCCCCCACTTCATGAACGGTTCGAGGGCCAGTATGGGATTGTGCGGCATCCGGTCCCGACCTGATGGCTGGCCCAACCTCTGGCACACATCGCATCTTTTGACGAACCTATGCGCATCCCCCATTAATGTTGGCCACCACAGACCTCCTTGGAGTACCTTTCGTCCGGTGACTTCTCCTGCGAAGTGTCCACCGCTGATTCCTTGGTGAGCCTCTTCCAGGATGACCTCCTGCTCATGTGGGTACACACACCGTCGCAACACACCATCCAGCCCCTTTTTATACAATTGGTCAGCAATGATCCGGAAGTCTCTGCTCTTGAGCGCGAGCCGTTTCCGCTGGTCTCGCGACATTCCGTCGCGCATCTGGCCCGTGTCGACAAAGTGAAACATGTCGTCGTACCACGTCTTTGGAGCTACCGGTACCACCGCCTCCAGTTCGAACAGCTGGGCATCCGGAAAATCGTCTTCCACACCCATCGGGTCTTCGCCAGATTCCAACCGCGAAAGGTAATCCGCTACGGCATGTGTACTGCCTGGTCGATGGACCACCGTGAAGTCGAACTCCTGTAAAAGCAGCATCCACCGGGCCAACTTTCCAGTGAGCTCGGGCTTGTGTACCAAATACAACAAGGCGGAATGATCCACATGAAACGTGAACCGATTCCCCAACAGGTAGTGACGAAACTTGGTTACGGAATAAATCATCCCCAATGCTTCCCGCTCCGTAGTAGAGTAATTCCGTTCGGCTTTTGACAACCTGCGACTTGCATAATACACCGGTCGGAACCACTTACTTGTCGCTTCCTGCATGAGGACACTACCAATAGCCACGTCCGAGGCATCCACGAAGACATGAAACATCTTCGCCCAATCTGGCGGCTGAACCACCGGTGCTGTCGCCAACATCAGTTTGAGCCGTCGAAAAGCTAAGTCACAAGCAGAAGACCAGACTAACGGTACTTTGTTGAGTTGGTCATACAGTGGTGTCGCCACATCCGCCAGATACCGCAGCATTCGGCTGTGCCATTTAACCTGCCCTAGGAATCTCCCGAGCTGCTTACCGTTGCCAAGAACCTTTGCCTGCCGAATCGCTTCGACCTTCGCCGGATCCACCGCAATGCCTTCCGCCGAGACAATGCAACCTAGCAGCATACCGCTGCCCACGGCGAATGCACATTTCATAGGGTTCAGACACAACCGTGCCTCCCTACACCGGGTTAAGCATTTCTTCAGATGCTCAAGGTGCTGCTCGCGACTCCCAAAAACACTGAAATCGTCCAGAAATACCTGCATAAAGATTAGTAAATAATCATGAAATATCTCTTGGACCATGCGTTGAAATGTTGCCGGAGCATTCTTTAGCCCAAATGCCATCACCAGGAAAACAAATGCTCCCCACTCCGTGATGAAGGCTGTTTTCTCTCGATCTTCTGGTGCCATCTGCACCTGGTTATACCCACTGAAGCCATCCAGAAAAGAATACATCTCGTGACCTGCCACTGTATCCAGCATAGTATCATTAAACGGCAATGGAAACGGATCCGTGATTGTCGCCGCGTTAAGCTTTCTGTAGTCAACACAGACCCGCAACTTCAAATTCTTTTTCGGAACAATCACGATTGGCGAAAGCCACGTTGCACGGTCAACCGGACAGATAAACCCGACCTTTAGCAACCTGTCCAGCTCCTCCTTCACCCTCTGGGCATAGTGCGGATTCATTCTATACCGTTGTTGCCGAACCGGTATCGCATCCTTCTGCAGATTGATCCTGTGTTGATAGAATTTGGGATCGATGCCGAGCAAATCTGTGTAGTCCCAGGCGAACACGTCTTTGAAGGATTTCAGCAATGTCTCCAATTTTCCCCGAAACCCTTTATCGAGCTTTGCACTGACACGGACGTTCTTTGGCTCCCCCTCCGTTCCGAGGTTAAGATCCAGCAGCTCGTCTTCTTTGACCCTCCGCGAGCGACGGAGTTCCTGCTCGAAAACTCTTTCCGCCTCCGCCACTCCCGCTTCGTCCGGCATGTCTCCTGTGCCTTCCGGTAGACTCCCTTCGACTGGTTCTTCCGTGGAACTGGATGACTCCTGCGTAGCCGAGGGAAGCTGATGCTGATATTGCTTTAAAACGGCAACCACATCTACCTCGAACAAGCTTACCAGCTCCGTATTCCTACTGAAGTAGTCATCCTCCTCTTCGACCCCCATTCCGTCCATCATATGGATACCTTCCGCCATCGTCGGTCGGAATGGCGTCCTCAGCCCTTGTTTGGTATGTACCGAGAGCTTCAGCTTCTTTTTTCCTTTCCGAATGGTGATGCGGTCAGATTGCCAGTCTTGTTTCACACGGGCCTGCCGCAACCACGGTCTTCCGAGCAATAACGGGTATGACCCGCTAATATCCTCCATCCGGAGAATCACCGCAGCGATTTCGAACTTTACGCCGCAAACCTCCATTTTCAATCCACGGAGCAATCCTAACGGCTGCACTCTCCGTTGGTCCGCCATCCGAACGGCGAAGGGTGCGGATTCCCATTTTGTGATACCCAACGGCACCAGCATTTGTTCGGACAGGATGTTGACCCCAGACCCTTCGTCCAGCAACACCCCTCCCACACGGCTGTTCTCCAGCGTTACGGAAATTACCGGGACCGCTTCATCAAAAACAGGAGGCTGTTCTTCCACTTCAGGCTTTACAGATCCGTCAGGCGACACTTCCATTGTTACCGCTTCCATCTCCGACTCCATCGCCCTGACTGGTTCCGTCAATTGTTTGATGAGAGAATTCCGGAAGTTGGGTACCAATGCTAACAATTGCTCCATTGTCATGTGTATTTGCTGTTTCCGCAAATCTTGCCATAAATCATATGGTTCAACACCCTCCTTGCCGGTCATCAGGCTGTCCTTCTGACTGGTAGGTAGACAAGTCGCTTCTGGCTGGTCTCCTTGCAGGCGCCTTGCCACCGTCGCACCATTCTCCGTCACCGAGACTGCCTTTTCCGCGCTAGGCCTAGGTAACACCGTTGGGGTTTTCTGGACCCATTCACCGACCGTCGACCGCACCTGTTGTTGTGCCTGCCAATCCAACGCCGGGGGTCGCCCCTTCTCTTGCGGGGCCTTGTAGTCCCGCACCTTTTCCTGGGATCGTGTTACCACGAGCACATCTCCGCTCGCACTTCCTCCCACTTTGCCTTCAACAGAGACACCCGCCGGTACTTCCGGTACTTCTTCGGACTGCGGACTAGGCTCCTTGCTATCCTGTTGCGGACTGTCATCATCGCATTCGATAATCAGAACCGCGTTCACTGCTGGTGCGGACTTGCCTTCTCCGGATCCCCGGGTTGCTTCCCTTTCCGCCTTGTGGCGCTTGAATAATTCGCAATCTACCTTTCGATGTCCGGGTTGATTGCAATAAAAACATAGGAACGTCCGTTCCCCTGCTGGTTCATCTGCACCTGTTCCAGCCGTTCTCGGCCGCCAAGGTCTTTTCGCCGGTGCGGCTGGTACCGCGGCTGGTGCTGCGGCTGGTGCCGCAACTACCGCCGCCACCGCTGGTGTCGGGGCTATTCGTGCATTATAGCGGCAGATCTCCGTGGTATGCGTCGCTGTTTGGCAAATCGCACACCACCGCTCATTCAAACCGCATTCCTCTGCTAAGTGTCCTGCATTCCGGCACCGATTACACCAAGTATCCTTGCGAACTTTTGAAGAGGACCCTATTCCACTATCCCGGCTTTTGGCTCCGGCAGCAGATCCTTCCGGAAATAACTTCCCTGCCGCTTTTCCAGCCTTCCGCCTCATGGAACGTTTGTCCTCCTCCTCATCCGACTGATCCGACTCCTCCTCAGTATCAGTATCGGAGTCTCCCTCAGCCTCCTCATACTTCACTTTTCCTTTCCTTCCCTTGGAAGTAAACAGGACTTGTTCCGCCCTCACCGCTGCTTGGACAACTTCTTCCAATGAAAGAGCTTCCAGATCCAACGATGCCAGGGACCTTTTCAATCCTTTATTCAGCCCCTCCATGAAGTAAGCATTTTGGATGGGGACTGCTGGAGTAGTTGCTGCATCGAGGCGGCGGATCAACGACCGAAACCTGGCCGCATACGCCTCCACTTCTTGGTTCTTCTGTTCCAGTTTCCCCAGTTTGGCCAGGACATGAACACGGGTCTTGTCCTCCCGAAACCGGAGCAAAAAGGCATCCCGCAGTAGATCAAACGTGGCAAAATGGGTAGCTCCATATTGCGCGATCCATACTGCCGCCTGCTTCTGCAGTGTCGGGATGAAAGTCGCCATCTTCATAAGATCTGTCGCCTGCACTGGTGGAGCCGTATTCCCCCGTAACGGTCGAGGGTTCGATCCCCTCCGTGGTCGCCAAAGTGTTAGCCCTCTCTACTCTGAAGACTAACTCGAAACGCACTACTGCGACAGATTTACATGCGTAATCGTACTTCAGAACTGCGTATGAAATTCATAGAGTAGAACAGTGATCGACAGAATCATTCATGATAAAACAATAAGGCAGATGCAATAGAATCTCTGTATAACATTTCTCCGAGCAGTACAACACCGTACTCTCTGATACATAGCACTGATCCTTGCTCCGATCCTCATCAATGAGCCTCAATTGATCTCTCTGAATGATCGCTCTCTTCTCTCTTATCTAACCGGCACACATAACTCCTTCACGGTTGCCGTGCCTATTCAGTTCTCCGCCTGCCCCTAGAACTTCCGTCTTTTCATATCTCATTAATAAACTAGATACAACGTATTAATAATAATCTAAGGACTAATGATCTAAGGACTCCCCCCCTAGCTCCTCTTTACTGTTGCTGCTTTTGCCCCTAACATATACCTACAGCCTGCTTCGTACTTACTTAGCCATACAACTCTGTACCTGCATTGCCGCACAGATCCGTACCTGCATTCCGTATGCTGCACTTGTGCTATACGTCATACCCGATCCGTACATAGTACTTATTATGTACCTACGCCGAACTTGTCTATTCCATACTAGAGCTACCGTACCTGCGTTGCCGTACAGATTAGTACATGCATCACCGTACTACACTACGTACATCTTCCGTACCTGCACATGGGAGCCTCCGTACAACTACAGTACTTCAGATCTCCATACAACGCACGGACGTATAGCCATACACCGTACATCATACGGTGTACTTGATCCGTACAATCGTTGTACATTGTACTTGATCTGTCCGTACAACTAGTGCTTCTTTCGAGATCTCCATACAGGTGTTGCAAGTACAAGGTCACATTCAGGACATTGGTATTTTTTGGGGCTTTTAGTTCATTTCACCTTCTTTGGTTGCAATTTCTTGCAAGAACATTGGGGCTTTGGGATTTGGTCTACAATCTCTTGTTGTTTGCAATACATTGGGATAGATTGGAGAACATTAAGTCACATTTGCAGGACATTGAGTCAGATTTTTAGACATTGATTCTTTTCTGGAAGACTTTGAGTCAGATTTGCATACATTGGGTCACATTTGCAAAAATTACAGCAAAATTTGGGGCTTTTCTGCATTTGCCCTCTTTTTGGCCTATTTGCCCTCAATAAATTTGGGGCTTTTGTCAGATTTGCTATTTTTGCAGTGAACATTGGCTGCCACAGTCACATTTGGGTCAGATATGCATTTGCCCTTTGATTTGGGTCAGAAATTTGTAGATATTTGCTGTCATTTTTGGACAGCCAGCTTTTTGCAGTGATAGCCTTGAGGCTTTTGGGTTTTCAGGTCTCTTTCAGGGTATCACATTTGCTATGGCTTGGAATAATCAAGATCTATTTGGTGTTCTTCGTGAAGATGATAAGTTGGATGGTACCAACTATCTGATGTGGTCTTATCTCATGAAACATATTCTTGTTGCAAAGCATTTGTGGAATATTGTTTTTGGGGTTGATCTGAGGCCAGCCAATGCTACAGTGGTTGCCTCTGCTGCGGTCCCTCTGTAGGGGGTACTCCTCCTGATGCCTCTTGCTTTAGCACTCCTGCTGCTACTCTTCCAACTCAAGAACAATCAAGATGGGATGCAAAAGATGCAAATGCACATTCATGTATTGCTTTATCATGCAAGAGAATCATTATTCCACACATCCAGTCTTGCAGGACAGCAAAGGATGCTCGGGATAAATTGGCTTCTCTCTATCAGATTCGCAATGAGGCATGTGTTGCATATTTGAGAAGGCAATTACAGGAAGTTAGCATGAATGAAGGAGACTCTATGGATGCATACCTGACAAAGGTCAAGGACCTCATGGAACAACTTGCCAACATTGATGAGGTGGTGCCAAATTCACAACTTGTCAGTACCACATTGAATGGACTGCCAGATACATATAAAGGGTTTGCTACAACCCTTCGATTAGTGGCCATGGGTAATCCAGACCACTATTCTTTTGATCAGCTAGTTACTTTGCTTTTGTAGGAAGAGCAAAGTAGAGCTAATAGACAAGCCATCATTCCTGATAATGCATTTGCTTCACAGCAGGTAGGAAGAGGCAAGGCTTCCAAGCCTATGGCCAAGCCAGAATCTGTGCATAGCAGCTGCAATTCCTCCCATGCATCTAAAAATATAGGAGATAAGTCAAAGAAGAAAAGATGCAACTATTGTCGCAAGCATGGACATGACATTTCAGAATGCACGAAGCGTATTGCTTCAGAGAAAAAGAAAACAGGATTGATAGTTAATGCCTCTCATGCTATTGAATCCCATGAGCCAGAAGATGTTTCACATGCACATGCTCTTCAGGTTGATTGGGCATGGGCTGTCCATTGCTCATTTGATCCCTCCAAAGCTAATGCATTCTTTACTGCTAATGATGCTTAGTCCTGGTACTTTGATAGTGGTGCTTCCAAGCATGTCACATCTTGCAAACAGTTGTTTCATTCTTTAGCTGATGCACCTCAAGGGGGGACTGTCACATGTGCTAATAATGCTTCATATGCTGTAAAAGGAATTGGAGATGTGCAGCTCACATCCATTTCAAGCCATCCTGTCACTCTGACAAATGTTCTTTTTGTGTCTGGAATTGAAGTCAACTTGATTTCAATTTCAGCAATTGCCACTTCAGGTTTTAGAGTTATTTTTGATGGCTACAGATGCCTAGTTTATGATCTTCGTGATGACAATGCCATAGTTCTCATTGGCACTATGCAAAAGGGGATTTATCACCTTGATCATCACTCAGCTGCACTTTCTATTGAAGCATAGGCTATTTCAGATTCACAGCTTGCTGAAACTCATCTTTGGCATGAGAGAATGGGTCATCTCAATTATAGAGCTCTTGCAAAGCTACATTCATAGCAGATGGCAAATGATGTACCTCAAACTCACACAGCTTCCAAACATGTGTGTGAGGGTTGTCTTTTGGGTAAGATGCATTGGTTTCCTTTTCAAAAGAATTGTCCAAAACTCTCACAAAGGAAATTGTAGCTAGTACACAGTGATGTCTGTGACCCAATGAGGACAAATGCCATTGGAGGGTACAAATATTTCATGACTCTCATTGATGATTTCACAAGATATTGCTGGGTATATCCTTTAAAAGCCAAATCTGAAGTTTTCTTATGCTTTCAAAGGTGGCTGAATATAGTTGAGAATGAATCAAGATGCAAGCTTGTCACGCTCAACATAGATAGGGGGGGAGAGTATATGTCTAAGGAGTTTGATGCATTTCTGTCTTCATGGGGCATTATTCACTCATACACTACTCCTTACACTCCTCAGCAGAATCCTGTTTTTGAAAGAAAAACAGGTCCACAATGGAGATGGCTAGATGCATGCTTAAGGCCAAGTCTTTGCCCAATAAATTTTGGCTTGATGCACTACTGTGTGCCAACTATGTACTGAATAGATTCACCTACATGGGCATTGCAGAATGTTACACCTTATGAAGCATGGAAAGGCAGGCAGCCTTCACTTTCACACATGAGAGTTTTTGGGTCTCTTGCATGTGTTCATGTACCATCTTAGCTGAGACATAAGCTTGATGACAAGGCAATCAAATGCATATTTATTGGTTACAGCTAGGAGAGCAGAGGGTATCGGTTATACCTGTTAGATATCAATGCTCCACTCTCGTGTAACTACGAAGGAACCAGCTAACTCTACTTGTAAGCCCCCCATATGAGGAGAAGGCATTTGAGTAGCTCGGTTATTTGATAGGTCCTGGTTTGGACACCAGATGGGGGCCATGTGTGGCCTGATGGCTGGACGGCTTCAGATAGAGTTGGCACACTGCCAACTAGGCTACATGCAAGTGCAGGAAGGCATCCCTTGACTAACCGCACTGAGGGTAGACAGAGCATTTCTTAGGGCAGCCCACTCTTGGGTTGCGGGGCCCGTTTGGAGCCTCAGATGATCTTGGATGGCTCTAGGCCAAACGGAAACCGTAGGTTAGTTGCTCTGTTTTGTGCACCGGTTCTATCGTATGGTCAGTGGCCTATTTCGGGACCGTCGACCGTTTTGGGTAGACTGGGTCGGTCACCCAATTGAGCCTAGCCGACTACGACTGGTAGCTATGTAAGAGCAAGCTCGTGAAGCCCATTTCATCACTAGCTATAGCAACCCTGATTCCTTAGCATCCAGCCTCCGTCTTCTACTATTTACAGCACGCCATCGAAGCTTCTTTCACAGGAGCGCATGGTTGGGAGGTAGTGCCATCTATTGTATCAGTTCTACAGTAATCAAATTTTTTATTCTCCATACTATCTTGTTTTCTCTCTTGCGTACGAGATCCTATTATCTGTTGAGCATAGACATATTATTTTCTTACATGGTATCAGAGCCTGGACTTTAGCAAGAAGATTTGGTAGCGTGTTTCTGTTTGCGAGCAGATTGTGAGAGATGGCCCAGCCCGCAAGACTACGAATCCCATCGTTTGGCGAAAGCGGAAAGTTGGACGGCTCTAACTATCCACTCTAGAAGTTCAAGATGAAGACCATCCTAAGCGCATACGAGCTTTGGGACACTGCTACTGGGGTGGACGTGAGGCCGGTTGCAAGACCGGATCCAGCCAATGCAAGACAACAGATAGTACCAACTGCGGATGAGATTCTCACGTGGACAAGAAGAAATGCAGATGCGCTGTGTTCTATTGTGTGCAGTGTTAGTGATTCCGTCATGGCGTTAATTCAACATGTCACCACAGCGGAGGACGCATGGACAATCTTGAAAAATCAATACGAGACCATGAATCAGACGCGGATTCAGAATCTAGAGACTCAACTCACGAACGAGAAGTTATCTGAGTCTAAAGCGCCAGAGAAGCTCATCACCAGGGTGAAGAATCTGCGCGATCAGATGACTACGATTGGCATCACCATCACCAGCGAGAATCTAGCACGAAGGTGCATACGGATTCTCCCACCAAAGTACGACGGTCTTGTTATGGCGCTGAATACGTAGAACAAAAATCCGCCCCTCAACTTTGAGGATTTCAGCGTGATGCTTCTGGCGGAGGAGATGCGTCAAAAGACGAGGACTGGAGAAGATTCGGCTTTTTGGACCAGATCAAAGAAAGGTAAGGGTAAGGACTCTGGTAACCCATCATCTTTTGATGATAAAAAGAGAAAGAAGAAGATCAAGTGCTTCTATTGCAACAAGGCAGGGCACAAGCAGAATGAGTGCCGAAGAAGATTGCAGATGAGAAGAACAGAGTAAAGAAAGAGTCCAACAACAACACGCAGGCAGCACCAATAGAGTTGTTTGTAGTAATTGAGGAGATTTGCACGGAGGCAGCAGTTCATGTACCTGTGGATGAACCTTGGATCATTGACAGTGGTGCATCGTGCCACATGACCAGTCGGAAGGATTGGTATACCTCTCTACAGCCAGTAGGGAATGACATCCTGGTAGTAGTCGGCAATGATGCAAAATGTCTAGCAAAAGGAAAAGGTACGATTGCTCTCAAGTCAGATGAGTTGTAAAATAGTTGTCCGATGTTCTTTATGTGCTAGATATCAAGAGGAACTTGTGTCCGTTTCCGCGATCATGGATCAGGACCTCAAAGTTCAATTCGATAAGAATGGTGCACAGATTCTAGATCTTCAAGGGAAGGTCGTTGGTAAAGGTACACAGCGCAACAACATTTACGAACTCTCAGCTTTCAGTGCTCGAGCGGATGTGAAGAACTAGTCTGTGGCATGAGAGGTTTGGTCATCTAAACCTTAGTTCTTTGAAGGAGATGCATAAAAGTGGATTGATTGCAGACCCACCAAAAATTTCAGATCTGCCCGATGTATGTGAAGCTTGCATGATGGGCAAGTAGCATCGACATCCCTTTCCTAAAGAGGCCAGTAGGGCAAAGGCTCCTCTAGAGCTCGTACACACGGACCTCTGCGAAAAGATGGAGACGGAAGCTTTGGGTGGTTCCTACTACTTCATGACGCTGATCGACGAATACAGTAGAAGGATATGGATATACTTCCTGAAGACTAAAGACGAGGCTTTTAGTAGGTTCAAGGAATGGCATGTAATGGTCGAGAAAGAAACGGGGAGGAAGGTGAAGAAGTTGAGATCAGACAGAGATGGAGAGTTCACATCAATTGCATTTGAAATTTATTGCTAAAGTCACGGAATTAAGAGGCAAAAACCCCCGCCACATACATCACAACAAAATGGAGTAGCAGAATACAAGATGCGCGTCATCTGTGAAATGAGCCGGAGTATGATAAAAGGGAAAGATTTGCCAAAGACTTTCTGGGCTGAAGCATGTAACACTGCAGTTTACATCCTGAATCGTAGCTACATGAAGGCTATGAATGGGATGACTCCACTACAAGCCTTTTCTTGTAAGAAACCTTCAGCTGCACATTTTAGAGTTTTTGGATGTGAGTGTTTTGTGCATGTCCCTGATGCTACCAGGACCAAATGGGAACCGAAGAGCTGGAAGTGTATTTTCTTGGGCTACAGTGAAGAGGCGAAGGGTTACCGTCTCTATAACCCTGTTACCAAGAAGGTAATTGTAAGTCGTGATGTGGTCTTCTCAGAACAGCCGCATCAATTGGAGGAGGATGCTTCCTTCCCAGACAACCAGGATTAGGATATCCATCCAATACCGCCACCAATAGTAGACCGAACTCTCCCAACGGTGCTTGGGAGGATTCAAGACAAAGAAGATGAAGAAGAGCTACAGAACCACAACGGCAACGGCCATTCTCGAAGTGGGTAAAGCAACTTTTGGATGGCAGAGAACCTCCAACCATTGAGGAGGAACCATCCAAACACCGTCGGTCCAAGAGATTAGAGCAAAGAAGGGCACAGGAACACTTGGTCAACTATGCTTTGATGATAGAAGTGATCCGTGTTGACGAACCCAAGTGTCTTGAAGAGGCACAGGGCGATGATAGGTGGATGAAGGCTATGTAGTCAGAGTATGGCTCCATAATGAAAAACAACACTTGCGACCTTGTAAATCGACCACCAAAACGCAAGGTAATCGGAACCAAGTGGGTGTACAAGACCAAGTACAAATCCGACGGCACGTTGGATAAGTACAAGGCTCGGCTCATGGAAAAAGGATTTGCACAGGTACGTGGTTTTGATTATCAAGATACTTTTGCTCCCACAGCTCGACTAACCATAATTCGCAGTGTTTTGGCTTTAGCTGCCCAGGGAAGTTGGCTCATGTTTCAGATGGATGTGAAATCTGCCTTTCTAAATGGAGATCTCAAGGAGGAGGTATACGTGGAACAACCACCAAGTTTTGAGATCCCCGGTTTAGAAGGTAAAGTATGCAAATTGAAGAAGGCACTTTACGGGATGAAACAGGCCCCACGAGCGTGGTACCAGTGAATTGATGCCTACTTTCTACAAAACGGGTTCAAGAGGAGACCATCTGATGCAAATTTGTATATCTTCAGAGAAGGAGGCAGGTGTATGATCGTGGTCCTTTATGTGGACGACCTTGTCATAACAGGGAACCATGAAGAGAAGATCTCGCAGACGAAGCATTTGCTAGGAAGAGAGTTTGAAATGATAGACCTCGGACTGATGCATTTCTATTTGGGGATTGAAGTTTGGCAGGAGCCGAAACAGATCTTCATTTCACAGCTGAAGTATGTTGGAGAGATACTGAAGGCATTTGGCATGGCTGAGTGCAAGACAGTTGGTACCCCTATGGAGGTTGATGCGAGGCTCTCAAATGAGGATTCATCACCATTGGTGGACGAAGCGAAGTACATAAGACTTGTGGGCAGCTTGATTTACCTGTGCAACACACAGCTGCGACATCAGTTTTGTGACTGGTGTACTAAGCAGGTTTTCCAATAAGCCTCGGGAGAACCATTGGAGGGCAGGGATGCGGGTGCTAAAATACATCAAAGGCACACTTGATTATGGCATCACCTATACCAAGGGCAACATCTTGACCGGATTCTGTGACTCGAATTGGGCAGGAGATGTGGACAGCAGGAGATTAGTGACATGGTACTGTTTCTCACTTGGATCTGGAGTTGTGTCATGGGTTAGCAAGAAGCAACCCACAGTTGCTCTTTCTTCTACCGAGGCTGAGTACAAATCTGCATGCTTTGGTTCTTGCGAGGCAGTGTGGTTGAGAAGGATTTTGGAGGACATGGGTGTAGTGTAGAACAAGCCTACGCAGTTATCATGTGACAATCAGAGTTGCATGGCGATTGCAAAGAACCCGGTGTTCCACGCTCACACAAAACACATTGAGATTCAATATCACTTTGTACGCGAGCTCATCATGGATGGAGAGGTCAACTTGGTGTACTGTCTGACTACAGAGAATGCTGCGGACATCTTCACGAAGGCTCTTGGAAGAGACTTGCTGGAGAGGCATCTTCATCGACTTGGCATTGGGCCGAAAAAGTAAGTTCACTTGCGGGTGGACATTGAGGGGGGTGTTAGATATCAATGCTCCACTCTCGTATAACTATGCGGGAACCAGCTAACTCTACTTGTAAGCCCCCCATATGAGGAGAAGGCATTTGAGTAGCTCGGTTATCCGATAGGTCCTGGTTTGGACACCAAATGGGGGCCATGTGTGGCCTGATGGTTGGACGGCTTCAGATAGAGTTGGCACACTGCCAACTAGGCTACATGCAAGTGGAGGAAGGCATCCCTTGACTGACCACACTGAGGGTAGATGGAGCATTTCCTGGGGCAGCCCACTCTCAGGTTGCGGGGCCCGTTTGGAGCCTCAGATGATCTCGGATGGCTCTGGGCCGAACGGCAACCATAGGTTAGTTGCTCTGTTTTGCACACCGGTTCTATCGTATGGTCGGTGGCCTATTTCGGGACCGACCCCCAGTCGACCGTTTTGGGTGGACTGGGTCGGTCACCCAATTGAGCCTAATCAACTACGACTGGAGGCTATATAAGAGCAAGCCTGTGAAGCCCATTTCATCATTGGCTATAGCAACCCTGATTACTTAGCATCCAGCCTCCGTCTTCTACTGTTTCCAGCACGCCATCGAAGCTTCTTTCATAGGAGCACACGGTTGGGAGGCAACGCCATCTATTGTATCAGTTCTACAGTAATCAAAATTTTGATTCTCCATACTATCTTGTTTTCTCTCTTGTGTACGAGTTCCTGTTATCTGTTGAGCATAGACGTATTATTTTCTTACAATACCAACAAAATACTGGGAAGATTTTTGTTAGTAGAGATGTAATCTTTGCGAGGTTGAGTGCCGATTAAGATGGCTTATCCTAGTGTGCTTGTTGATCATTGAGCTCTTTGGCCTCGTGTGCTGCAAGGGTGTTGTAGAGCTTGTTGCATGGGTTTGGGTATTTTCTTTGAATTGGGCAATTTTCAAAATCTAGAACTTCCAATTTTCATAATTATTGCCATCCAATTTCCTATTTTGATCCAAGGAGTTGATATCAACATGTGACCATGCCATGATGGAAGAACCTAATGTAAAACACCAAACTATCAAAAAATATTATGGCAAAAATATTCTAGAAATACCAAAAGAGGCTTTACATGGTGGATATGTGAAAGTATGCCAAAAATAGCAAAAAAAACAAAGATGTCATTAAGGTGCAAAAACTACAACTAACCTGTCCCAAGGAGCACTACATTGAGTGAGTCACTTAATATTATACCATCCACTACTGAAAGTACTGAAGTGTCAAACCAATGTAAATTTTGGGTAAGGGATTACTTGGCTTGGTGGAGTTCAACTTCTCTAAAGATGTGCTACTTGTAAAAGCTAAACTACATGTTATGGCAAGAAATAGCAATAAAATTTTTTCTTTTGTTGTTCTTTTAGGTGTTGTTTGAATGCATGATGACATGGTCATCTATGCTGAATTGTGGTTGGTGAAGAGGCTTCAATCAACCAAGAGGTGGTTCTAATAAATGAAGCTGATAAAATAGAAAATTTAGGGTCCAAACGTGCATTTGATGTGATACGTGTATAAAGCATGAGATGCTATTCACTTTTCCTTTTGATAGCATGCAAAGATTGTTTTTATATCAAAAGTTATTTGTAATTGGAAGGTCTACCAAACTTTGATCAAAAGAAAGTGCTCAAAATGATGATAAAGCAGATAGGTGCATACGTTGCAATACAAGTTTGCTTGTGTATCACACTATGCTTAGTTGGCATAATGTAGCACACTATGCCTAGTTGGCATAAGGATGAGGTAGCATTGTGTGTCATGTGTTTGCTAAGGGAGGTGGTTGTTGAGGAGAAATACGTACATGGCAATGATGATATGGCATTGCACCTGACTCCCACCTGTCACCCCATAGGTGGCCCCTTCTCTTATCCATTCTACCACAACGTTGTGTGTTTCTGAGGTAAGATATAAATGGAGCTGAGGCTTCCACATGGCCCTTCTTCCTCCCAAAGAATCTTTAGAGATGAGAAGCTATCGTGCACAATTCTTCTCTACCAACGACACAGTAACCTTGTCTTTAGTGCTCAGCTTGATGTCAAATGCAGTGCAACCTTCTCTAATTAAATATGGATCATGAGAAGCCACTCTAATTTCATTTCTAGTGAGATAGCAGCATCTATACCAAGCTTTTACAACTTGCAAGGACGTGTTAATGTTTTCATAGTGAGCTATCTCATCCTGCACAAGCCTATGCAGATTACCTTGACTACAACATCATAGGTTCGTTATTTTTGCAACTTGTCTTGAACAAGTGGCATTGCAAATTCAAAGTATTCCATTAACTTGACTTGAGCTCTCACACGATTTTACAACTAGAGCTACCTACCAAACGCTAGAGCCCAAGTCGCATCTCCTCACTATCTCGAGTTACTAGTCACTAGGCCAAAAGAAAGAGGTCAACCTAAAATAGTTCATTGCACCTTCCATGACACTCTACAAGACTTTCACATGCTTTAAGCAGTGACAATACCACTATATGTCCCTCCTTCATGCCTTCAATCTATAGAAATTATATGGTCTTTGAAGAAGGTGACCAAGCAAAAATAAACAAGAAAACCAAGAAACAAAATCTTCCAAAAAAACGGAATAAAAACTCTCTCTCTATCTCTTATTTAAAACATAAAAAGCTAATTGGACCCCTTACACTTATGTACCACTTCCTACAAAGGTGCAAAACTAAAATCCTAACTTAGAAAGCACATGCATACTCAATTAAACTCTCTTTTGAAACTAAAAGAAAAATGGGCTATTCAGCTCCCTGTTTTTTGTTTTCAGCTTATGTTCAATCATTCTAAACATGCCTAAGGATGATACACCATAGATAAAAGACTTCATATCTAAGATTGTGCATAGTATTTTCATTATTTTTCTTGGATTATACCTCTTGTGTATTAGTAAAGTGATCAAATTACTACATTGAGTAAATGAAGGGCTCCTTAGTTGTATAAAGGCCGGAAAATTTATGTAATTGGGAAGAAATGACTCCATATTTTGCCAAATCAAAATTGTTTGAGTCAATATGAGGCATTTTTATAATCTGTAAATCACTATTCAGGTTGTTTACATTTATCATATATATCAACCTCTAATCCTACTGAAGATTGAGAAAGCCTAAGATTTAAGAAAGTACAAGAATCCCCTCTTGAATTGTAGTTCAGTTCACAAGAGCCACGGCGATAGATTCTTTCTCCAAAAGCACAAGCGCCTTTGTACATAAAGTCATGAAAGTAAAAAACATCTGGTACAAATAAATCATCTATAAAATGCCTAACTAGGCTAAGCTTATGTAAAATGATAGGGTAGGTGTTGATAGAAACAAGATGTTGCATAAACTCAAATTCATAAGTGAAAAGATAAAAGTTTGCTAAAAAGACAGCACAATTAGTGCCCATGGAGATTCCTATAATTTGAAGAAACAAAGAATCACCTATTGTGATGTAAAGATTATCTAAAAGAAAATCTATCCAAGAGCAAACATCTTCAACACTTACTAGCTTTGTGTATCTTTTCTTTTTAGAATCGATGTCATGATCTTTATTATTTAGCCACAAAAGGTCAAGACGGATTTTCATGCTCCAGTAAGTCCAATGCTTGAATATCAATCCTCATACTATCTTCTTTTAGTGAATCTCGTTCAAGTTTCTCTAAGCCAGAGGCATGCTCAATCATTCCAAGGAAGCTAGAGGCATGCTCAATCATTATTCCCTATAGTCACATTGATTGTGCAACAAAATCAAAGAAAAACCCTCAAAGATCTGACTCAAAACACCGAGGGAAACATAGATGAGGGAAGAAATGGCATGATTGTGAAGGAAATACACTAAAAAAGTAGGTCACATTGATTCCTCTCAAAGGGCTTTTTCAATATGCAATTCCACCTGACCACGACATACTAGAGTGCTCCCTTGAGTTCCCTCTCTTTCCTTTGTGGAGCCTCTCTCTAGAAGTCTCACCCATGCCCCGCCATGTGGACTCCTTATGATGCCAAGTGTCATTTCCAAGCCCGTTACCCTTAAAACCTCTCTTGGGATCCTTCTGAATGCTACATCTATTTTTTTAGGCATTAATTTGTGTGTCCATCATTGCCTTGTCAAGCCCTCTTGGTCTCCCACCTCAAATTTATGCAATTATGGTTGACGTAACATTCCCTTCCCCTTAAGAATGGTTTACGTCCTATGGAGATTGCTTACCCTTTCCCATGTTGAACTCTCTTTAGGTCTATCTTTCCACTTAACCAGACATTCTTGCCATATTGTATGTCGTGTTCTTTTTTCTTGTCTATCTAGAATTCTTTCTGGTTCGTGTGGTAAAGATGCAGGTTCAATGAGCATTAGGGGAGAATTGGGGTCTCAAAAGGGCCTCATAAGGAATGGATTAGGGAATGCTTAGTGGGCTAATGCAAGGGGCTTGGAGGGTCCCAAAGAGGCCTAACCAGCCCAACCTAGGTGGGTTAAGCCCACATTTGAGCCCACCTCTCCCCCCATCAATGAGGGAAGGGGGCCACTTTTTGAAATTTGATTTTCAAATTTCGAATCTCCCTCCCTCCCTCCCTCCCTCTCTCTCTCTCCGTCCGTCCCTCTGTCTCCCTCCCTCCCTCCCTCCCTCCCTCCCTCCTCCTCCTCCCTCTCCCTCTCCCTCCCTCCCCCTCCCTCCTCCTCTCCCCTCCTCCGTCTTGCTCCTCCTCCTCCCTCTCCCCTCCTCCTCCTCCTCCTCCTTCTGGCTCCTCCTCCCTCCTTCCTCTCCCCTCCTTCTCTAGCCACCCAAGATCCCTCTCCTCTGCTCCTCCCTCCTGCAGAATCTCTCCCCTCCTCCTCCCTCCTGTAGCATCTCTCCCCTCCTCCTCCCTTCTACAGCAGCTCCTTCCCTCCCTTCTACACCTGTCGCCCTACTCTTCTCCTCCTCTTCCTCTTGCCCTCATCTGCTTCTCCTCCTCCCTCTTTCTTGCTACTCTCTCCCTCTCATTGCTCCATCTTTGCCAGCTCTCCCCTACATTTTAGCCTGCATCACTGATACCTCTCTTTGAGTACTCATGGCACCATTCGAGGACATATCCAACAAGTACCATGTGAACCTACAACTGGAGGCAGGATATGTAAGCACACGCTCTTTGGGATATAGTGGAACTCCTCAAAGTGTGCTCCACAGTCTTCGATTGCAAGGGAAGAAGCATCTTGACCTTTGGGTGGATGGAAACTTGTATCCTTTAGACCGTGAATCCAAAAGAGTCCTCCTTTTCATATAGTGCATGATGTTGTTCGGTTTTTTGGCAAGGGACATGTTGGATCTCAGAGATTGGCTATGCCAGCAAGCGAGGTGTAGAGAGCCCAAGCAGAAGAACTTGCACATTTGGGAAATATTACTATTGTGGCAATGCATAATAGTATGCAGAATCTCCAATTGCAAAACAAAGAACTCAGTGACAAAGCACATGCACTGGACTTGGAGGACATGAATTGGAAGAATCAATCCAGAAGCTTGCTGAAATCAAACAAGATTTGGAAAGGTCTATCTATGGCCAAGTTCAACGTGCTATGGAGAAGGAATGAGAGAAGTCGATAGAATGAGTACAAAAGTTGAAGGGAACACCTTTGGGACTAACGGAGAGGAAAAGACAATTGCAATCTATGGATGCATTGTCAACCAATAGTGGTGCCCGAAAGAGGAGAATACGGGCTGCAAGGTTGGTTCCCCAAATTTTCAATGAAATTTCTTACTCCAAAATATTTGTGGTATTGCATTCTTTCCACTAAGACTCATTTGTACTCTACTTTAGGAATTTCATGGAGGATGTGATGGGAACAATGGAAATGGATGATAGTGATCCTTCATATGTCCTAAGAAGTTTAATATAGCCAAGTGATGTCATGGAAGTGTTGAAGGACCCTAGACAAAAAGGGCTACGTAAACAAGTTGCTAGAGAGGTAATGAAGGATTTCAAGGGCCTCATCCAAGCAAAGGAGGTGCTTGGAGCTTGTGATGCTGTTGGTGTAAGTCGTGAAGCTTACAACTCTGTTTTTGAAATTTTCAAGTCTGCTATGGAGGAAAAGTATAAGATATCTACAATGCCATTGCCAACACCATGGTCTGTAGGGCTTGCATGTCAATAAACAAACCAATGTGCTAGAGAAAAGCTTGGAGGATACCATTGTGTAAGTGGCACAATGACTTGGAAGAGTAAAAAGAAATCTGGCATCCAAACATTTGAAATGAATGCTTTCAATAATGTTTATGTGGGTGAAGAGAATTTGCAGAGAGCCATGGTCAAATTCTATGGGATGAGAGAAGAAGGTAAGAGAAATTCCCTCTTCACATTCAACTTTATTTCTTCTGATTTCTATCCTTACTGCATTTCTCTTTCATTGTACAGATGGCAAGCTAGTATTTGTTATAAAAATGGAGGGGATGAGGAAGTTGAGCAGGGCTTCTCAGTCCAATTTGAGAAGGACATATGGTGGCTTGTAGCCTTTGAGACCCCAAAGGAGTGCCACGAGACATTGAAGTGGGTTTTGGAGAGAACCGGCATCCCGTCGATTATTTAAAGACAAGAGGCAGGGCAAACATTAATTCTAGATGGGCATGGAATGTTTCAAGTTGAATGGCATTTAGCTGGTGATTTGAAGACCCTCAAGTGCTTGTATGGTTGTGATACAGGTGCAAATGCAAAATGGACATGCTTGTATTGCGCCCACTCTCAGAAGATGCAAAAGGGAAGCCTATAGTGGGAAAATGGCATCCTTTCTTGCAACCAAGTGCAGCCCCTAATCGTCACAAAAAGGATCCTAAGTGGGACCCCATTCTACCAATTCCATTGGAGTGGGTACACGTGTGTACTTTGCTTGCTGAACTGCGTATACTTGATAAGTTACTCTATCTCCATCGAGTTTATGCTTGGAATTCGAGGCCACAGCAAGTATCTGCACAATGCATTGCAAAAGCTAAAGAACTACTCTCACTAATGGGACTTCACGCAGGCAATGTGAAGCTTAAGCAGGACAAGAAACAATCAGGAAAGACACAAAATCTTCCTACTAAAGTATCCATGGGTGGAGGAAAGGCAAGGAGGTTCTTGTCCAACCACAATGCTGATAAAGAAAAACATGCATTGGCTCAAAGCACCCTAGGTTGGGAGTACTGGAAAGATTTGTGTGAGTGCACCACAAATCAAGCTTCACATTCGTGAATTGCTACTTTGAGAGCAAAACTATGGACAAAGCTTGATGCGTTTATAAAGTTGCTTAGACAAGGTCAAACATATGAGCTTTATCAGGATAGCATTGGGAGAATTCATATCATTGATAGCAGAAGCATGGGGGGAGTCACATATTACACATTACATGGTAATCCTGCTAGGTTGAAATTTTGTGCTTTAAACTTGAGTCAGTTTATGTTTCTAATACAATGTTTTTCTTTACATCATATTCTTTACGCACATGCACCATGGTTTGTGGAGCAATGGGGCCCTCTATCCATTTGGAATACTCAAGGAATGGAGAAATCACACTACAGAGCAAAGGCAGCATACTTCAAAAATACAAGGCATGGGGGTGGTATCACACGAAGCAATGCACTACACAAAATGTTCGATTGGTTTTATAGATGTCTAAAGGCCAGGACTCTCAAGCACGATAAGGTAGAGCTCTCAAGTCTTGCAAAAGCGGTTCAACATGTCAAGAAGACAAGGAGATGTGCTGCTTGGAAGTCCTCAATAGGGAGCCAAGGGGTTGCGCTTTGGTTGCAACGTAGAGTCAAACAGGGGAGGCATTGGGTCCTAAGAGAGCCCCAAATGTAAAATGTTTGATGAATAAAGTTAACACTATTTTGAGTCAATTATAGATTCCAAAATTCACAAATTTGTTTGGAAATTGCAGAATTGCATGTGCGACATGGCAGGGCAGAGGGGTGAGTGGGTTGGAAGGGAGGGTGGTGAAGATTAAGTATTACCGAACTGGTGACAAAAGACTGGGGGGGAGGAGGTGCACTAGAAAAACCCTAATTTAAAAGAAAAACCCTAAAGTGCTTTAAAAAAGACTATATAAAGCACTTTAAAGCCCTAAAATCCCTCATTTCTATGGCACGAGGTAAACAAACTGCTAGACCCACTGGACACCATTTAGACGCTACCCATTGTCCTCCTCACAATGCCATGGCCTCCGAACACACTGCAAGCCCTAGTGGCCAAGAGGGCAATGATCACTAGGAATCTGAAGGCGGTTCTCATCATCAAGAGTCCAAGCAACGCAAGTCCCCACCATCCGACTCTCATGGGGGATCCTAGGGATCTCAGCACCATGAGGAATCCCAGCACGATGAAGGATCCAAGCATGATCCCCCTCCTCTCAATCCTTCCACACAACTAAGCGTGGAGGTAGAGGGGTCTCCCAAAAGGGGGAAAATAGTCCAGTCAATCCTGATCAACTACCCCTCCCTCCTCTATGGGGTCTTAACATGGAGCATCTAGACCAACAAGGGGAGCAACAAAGGCAAAGAGAGGAGATGGAGAGATTACAGGGGCCACAACAAGAGGAAGCATTTGGTGTGTTGAGAGTTCACGCTCAACATCATGTGATCATGTGTGCATAGCACCATCATGTGATCATATGTGCATAGCACTAACCTTATAGAGTGCTATAAAGGAAAGGGTTAGATCCCCTAACCCTAACCCTAAAAGGGTTTGTATATATTCTATTTTTTCAACTAATTCTAGTGTACAGTTAGTCATTTGTGGTGTGCTCTCTAGCTGTGCCCTCTCTCCTCATCTCCACTCTTCTCCTCTCCCCTCTTCATATTTTGTCATGGTATCAGAGCGTGGTTTTGGTTCGGCCTTCCGTTGAGGCACCATCCTTCTTGTGAGAGTGATTGAGAGATTGAGAGATCGAGAGAGATTGAGTGTTCCATTCTCTTCCGTTGAGAGAAAATTCCGTCCATCGAAAGGAGATTTCCGTCATTTGTTCTTGAGAGATTTCCGTCATTTGAGAGAGTTTATTTGGTGTTGCTTGAGTTGAGAGAGAGAGAGACTTCCGTTCATTGAGAGCCTAGACTTCTAGGAGAGACAGCAGCAAACGACTGCAACTTCCTCTCCAATGCATACAAGCTTTCGAAGCTCTAACGGGCTCCTCCGAGTGCTGCATAACGACCAGCCATAGAGGATCTCCTGCTATAGTAGCTCCATTCAGTGGAGCTCCTCAACTCCGCAAGGCACAGCCGTGCGAAAGCATGATGAGCTCACGAGGCTCCAGGTGCAGCAAGCGGGTTCAGCGAATAGCTCCAAGCCTCCTACGAGCCGACTCCAACGAGCTCCAGCCCATGCAACCTCCCGTGAGCTCCTAGCCAGCGACTACCTTGCATCTCCGACGGCTATAGATCCCTTGAGCAGCCCGATAACAGCACCTCGACTCTGAGGGAAGTTCTTCACGGCGACCACCAGCCGTCTTGTTGGTAACAACGAATGCAAAGACGGTGAAGACGAAGAGCAAGCCGTAAGACGGTGAAGACGAAGAGCAAGCCGTCTTTTGAAGCGAGGCCGAGCGATTTTGCCGGTTACAGAGAGTCAGATCATGAGGTAGCCAAACAGATTCATGCCGACTCCAACAGCGAGCACGGCCCAAGATGGGGTGATTTCGTTGAGCAAGCCGGAGACGATACCGACGTTGGTGCCGAGGTCCTTGAAGAAGCTGAGAGTGTCGAGGGTGTGCTGATCGTAGAGGAGAGCTTGTTTGATGGAGCCGGAGTAGATGCCGAAGATATAAGTGTCCTGGTACCGGTAACCTTACGATGAAGCTTTTGGAGGTGGCTAAGAAGGTGATTGCCGTCGAGCTGGACCCTCGCATGGTCTTGGAGCTGCAATGGCGCGTCCAAGGCACAGCCTACACCAACCAACGGCATCCTTCATAGCGCCAAATGATTGCTCAGCAAACGAACAGCTGCAACAAGCTCCTACGCACCCAGGCGACCTCTCTCGTCATCGACGGAAATCCGCAGGCGGATGAAATCTTCCTAGATTCTGTCAGAATCTTTAAAAGATTCTGTGAAGTGACATGGCGACACGTGGCAGATAGCCTTAGCCACAACTGCCATGTCATCAATCTGCCACGTCTGCTTATCTACCACGTCACCATCTCGCTCAGCTTGCCACGTCATCGCCCATCTGACACGTCATCATCTTATCCTGTCTGCCACGTCATCCAACTGACACGTGGCAGTCGACTGCCACGTTAGCAGTCCACATCATTTCTGCCACATCATCCTGCCACATCATCTGACACGTCATCAGTGCCACGTCACCAGGCCACGTCATCAGTGCCACATCACCAAGCCACGTCACCAGGCCACGTCACTAGGCCACGTCACCAGGCCATGTCATCAGGCCACATCATCCTGCCACATCATCTGACACGTAATCAGTGCCATGTCACCAAGCCACATCATCAGGCCACATCATTAGTGCCACATCATCAGTGCCACATCACTTATGCCACGTCAGCATAGCCACGTCACCCTGCTGACATCATCTGTGCCACCTCAGCAGTCCAGTCAGCACTAACCCTCTGCAGGCACAGTCCCTTGCCAGGCACACTGTGCACACACTGCATGTGCACACTCCTGCCACCTTAGCACAGAGCTTCACTGGCACACCTCTTGCTAAGCACAGTGCCACATCATCACTGCATGTGACTCACAGTGACACATCATCATTGAGCACCATTTGCACTCCTTTTGCCCCTCCACCTAGATCAAGTTATATCTCTTGATCTAGGAAGAATTTGAGGGTGCTCCAAAAAGGAAAGTCGCTCGATTTTTTGTACTCTACGCGCTCGTTACATCATGCACACATTTCGGCGCAAGTTACACTCACATTTGAGCCTCACCGACAAAACCACTTCCTTCACGCACATTTGCCTCTACATCCACGCATCTGACCCAGCACTTTTTACTTGACCTTCATCGACGACTACAGCAGATATTGTTGGGTCTACTTTCTGAAAGAGAAATCTGAAGTGTTTGCCAGATTTCAAGAATTCAAAGCCATGGTCGAAAACCAAACAGGCAGAAAGATCAAGGTCATGAGATCAGACAGAGGAGGTGAATACATGTCTTCAACATTCATGAACTTTTGCAAAAATCACGGCATTCGAAGACAATTCACATGTGCAGATACTCCTCAGCAAAATGCAAGAGCTGAAAGGAAGAATGGGACTTTAGCAGACAGTGCTAGAGCAATGCTTAGTGAAAAGCATCTTCCGAACCAGTATTGGGCAGAAGCAATAGCTACATCTAACTATTTGCTTAATCGGCTTCCTACCGAACCGATACAAGGAATGACTCCTTATGAAGCATTCACTGGACACAAGCCACGCATTGGGCATCTCCGCATATTTGGTTGCATAGCATATGCCCACATACATGATGATCATCGTAGGAAATTGGATGCAAAGTCACGCAAATGCATCATGGTTGGCTACAGTGAAGAAAGCAAAGCATACAAATTGTATGATCCCATCAACCGCAAAGTCATTATCTCCAGAGATGTAATCTTCGATGAGGAATCAGAATGGAAAACCTCACCTACACAGGAGATTGAAGCATCGACTTCATAGTCATCTACAGAACAGGTTGATGAAGAAGAGCAAGAATTGCCAGCAACACCCCAAGCAGCGCCACAGCAGCTCAGACGGTCTACTAGGGAAAGTAGACCACCAGCCAGATTGACATATGCTCAGAAAGGCAAAGCAATTCAGGTGGAAACCACCAACTATGCTCTTATGACTACCATCATGGCTACAGAAGAGCCAGTGTACTTCAAAGACGCAGTAGATAAGCCAGAATGGCAAACTGCAATGAATGAAGAAATGGATGCTTTGTATAAAAATAACACTTGGGAATTATGCGACCTTCCACCAGGAAAGAAGGCCATAGCCAACAAATGGGTATACAAAGTGAAGTACAATCCAGATGGCAGTATTCAGAGATACAAAGCCAGATTAGTTGCAAAAGGATTTGCACAACAATATGGCCAAGATTATGATGAGACTTATGCTCCAGTAGCAAAGATGGATTCCATACGGTTCTTGATATCACTAGCGACACTCAGTACATGGAATGTGTATCAGCTCGATGTCAAGAATGCATTTCTCAATGGTTATTTAGACGAGGAAGTCTACATGCAACAACCAGCCGGTTATGTTGAACCAGGAAAGGAGAACAAGGTTTGCCATCTCAAGAAAAGTCTCTATGGCTTAAAGCAAGCACCCAGAAGTTGGTACAGCAGAATTGATAAGTATTTTGCTGATTTGGGATACATGAAGTCCAATGCAGATCATACTCTCTACTACAAAGTTCAAGGGGAAGATATTACTATTGCACTTTTGTACGTAGATGATCTGATTGTGACAGGAAGCAAGGATTGCTTCATCAAAAAACTAAAACAAGACTTATCTGCAGAGTTCGACATGAAAGATCTTGGACTTATGCACTATTGTCTTGGAATTGAGTTCTGGAGAGATTCAGATAGCACATTCATGAGTCAGCTCAAGTATGTTGACAGTCTCCTGAAGAAGTTTCATATGGCAGATTGCAAGATTGCAGCCACTCCCATGGAACAGAGTTTGAAACTTACTAAAGATTCAGAAAAGCCTACAGTCAATGACAGATACTACAGGCAACTCATTGGATCTCTTATATATCTGACAATCACACGGCCAGATATTTGTTATGCAGTAAGCTCACTAGCACAGTTTATGGCAAATCCAAAACAGTCTCACTGGAATGCAGCCAAAAGAGTCTTGAGATACATCAGAGGTACAAGACAATTTGGGATAGAATACAGAGGAAGTCATCCACGGTTGCATGGATACTGTGACAGTGACTATGCTGGAGATCATGAGACCAGGAGATCGACAGGGATATGCATTTTTCCTTGGTCAAGGTGCTATATCATGGTTGTCAAACAAACAGCCAACTGTTTCTTTGTCTTCGACTGAAGCAGAATATAGAGCACTCACTACAGGTGCATGTGAGGCTATATGGCTCAGAAGACTATTGTCAGAAACAGATTACTTTGATGAGTCAAAGCCAACAACAATATACTGTGATAATCAATCGGCTCAAGCATTGGCAAAAAATCCAATATATCACTCCAGGACAAAGCACATTGATGTCAGAGAGCACTTCATCAGAGAAAGAGTGTTACTTGGTGACATCACACTGTAGCATTGTGATAGCAAAGAAAATGTTGCTGACATCTTTACCAAACCACTCGGTAAAGAGCTATTCGAGAAACACCGACTAGCTCTTGGTTTGATGCAGAGGAAGGACATTCCCATTAAAGGGGTGTGATGGAATGTAATGCTCAGTCCTTCTTCGATTCCCCAGAATCATCATCTTGAGGGAAGGCCTACTTCATGATGTTGATCTTGAGGGAAGGTGTTGAGAGTTCATGCTCAACATCATGTGATCATGTGTGCATAGCACCATCATGTGATCATATGTGCATAGCACTAACCTTATAGAGTGCTATAAAGGAAAGGGTTAGATCCCCTAACCCTAACCCTAAAAGGGTTTGTATATATTCTATTTTTTCAACTAATTCTAGTGTATAGTTAGTCATTTGTGGTGTGCTCTCTAGCTGTGCCCTCTCTCCTCATCTCCACTCTTCTCCTCTCCCCTCTTCATATTTTGTCATGGTGGGCTCATAGATATAATAAACCTTGGTCCCAATCCTCCAACCAAGTAGACCGCATGGAAGAGCACCATCAACCCTCTGTGCCTCGATATTATCAGATATGAGGAGCCTCTAGTATGAGCTGAGCAAGAGCATCAACCTATTGTCTCACAAGCTCGTGAAAAGGAAAAGCGACCAAGGACACAAACCAGACCCCTAGGCATGATAAGCCACCTCGAAGGACCCACCAGACACAAGAAGAGGAGTCTGAAGAGGTGGTTGCAAGGGAGGAGAGGCGAAAGAAGTTCAAAGCGGACAAGCAGCCATGGAGCCATGTCCAAAGGCCAATGCAGGGTCCCCAAAGATTAAGAGGTGCAAAAAATCAGGCGTGAAGGCTTTTCAGGAGATCCGCAAGTTCCAAACCACTGTGGACTATCTCATTCCCCGTGCACCCTTCCAGCATGTTATACGTGAAATAGCACAGCATTACAAGAGTGATGTGCATTTCACTTCAGGCATTATGGGAGCAATTTAGGAGGCAACGGAGCAGATGACAGTAGGTCTTTTTGAAGACGCGAACTTATGTGCTATCCATGCCAAAAGAGTAACAGTGATGGACAAGGACCTTGCACTCGCCAAGCGCATCCGCTCGCTCCGATCCCTCCCTTAGGCCTTAGATGTTGTTTAGGTTCATTTGGTGTAACTTGAATCATTTTGTAAATCTCTGCCCTTTGAGGCCAATGAATAAAAGATATTTTTATGTTCTATTACTGTTCCCATGTTATTATACATGTTACGTGATGCTTTCCATTAGTTTATGCAAGTTTAGTGTGAATTTGAGTGGTCAAATGATGTTTTTTCATCGTGGTGCAAAAGGCAAATGTGTTTGGCATCGCGCGGGGAGACCAAAAATGCTAAAACCTGCTATGGCGCGTATGGGGCCTATTTGCCCCATACGTGCCAAACCTGCCCAAGTCAAATAGGCCCCATATGCGCCATAGCAGGTTTTAGCATTTTTGGGCTCCCCGTGCGATGCCGAACACATTTGCCTTCTGCCGTGCAGTGAGATTCTTACTGGATTGCTAAAAAATGACCATTATAGTGCAAATATTTATCTGATCGCATGCTTTTGAACAAAATAGTGAATGAAAATGTTAATGCCAACAACAATTAAAGTTACAAAATACAATGACAGTATAAAATAAATTTTGTAAAAGAACACAAAATGGGGCACTGTATAAAAAGTACATCTGTATTCATATAAAATAAAATTTCTATACAATAAGGCTTTAGAGCCTTTCTCTCTTCTCTAAAACACTGAGAACATCGGGCTTTGAATTCCCAAATACACTCCTAGCTCTAAACCTAGTCGATGGAGAGTCAACGCTATTGTCATTGCTGGCTAGGGACATGGCTGCTGCCGTCAATGCCATACCTTGAAAATTGGTTCCAAAGGCATTGAGGGTAGCCATGCGGTTCACCAAAATGACCTTGTCAGCATTGCGATTGATGTCAGCATGACCAATCACTCTTGACAAGGCCTTGCACTTCAGGAGGTCATCAGTGCCATGTGGAGAAAACTTTTTGTGGATAACCACAAAGCGCCCTTTTGCTTGGCGAAGGTAATGTGCTAGTGAGTAATCTCGACCAAAGCTACTGCGAACAAGGCGTTGCCTAGGTCGACCTCAAATACCTCCTGCAACAGTCCAACATTACATTAGAATTCCATTATAACAAAAGTATACCAAGAGAGAAAAAATTCAAAGCTCATAGTTTCTTACCACTATGGAGTCATCATTCTCAATCCCTTCCTCTTTGTCAATGAGGATGGATCTAGAGGCCTCCTGCTGTGTCTGGAGTGAGATGTGGAGGCTTCTTCTGGAACATTAGGTAGGTCGGAGTAGATTCATGTCTTTGCATCTTTGATTTGGGCCAGTGTTAAAGCAAGAACCTCTTTTATAGAATCATCTGCTCCCAAAAGCCCAGGTTCTTGCATAGTCATGTCCACCTCGTATCGACACAGGACACCAAGAGCTTCATCCTCTCGGAGACCAAACATAACCTTTGTGTCATGGAGAAAGAGGTATTGTTCTCCATCGACAAGAAGGGGAGCAAGAAACCATATCATTGTTGTGGGGTCAACAAAGGTGCTGCTCGAGGTGGATGGAATTTGAGAAGTAGAATGGGGTTCACGAGGTCGCTAGAGCACTTCCAGGGCCAATGCAGCTTCCCGCTCCTTAGCTTCTTCATCTATGGGCTCTTCATCGTAGATGTTGGGCTCATCTACAGAAATAAGAGGATCGAAAAGGGTAGGGGCAGGGTCAGGGCTTGAGTTCAAGGCCTCCTCTTCCATTTGTCTCTCCTGGAGAAGGAAAATAAAGGTCATTTCCCAGGATTGGAACCTATTTCCTATGTTTCTGATGACTCCACATGCTAGGAGGTCATCAGTGTCCACCTCCCTAAACCCTAGGGGTGTGAGCTGGGCTCGAAAGCGATCTAAACGCTTCACGAACCTGGGTTCTCGATTGAACAAGTACTTCAAATAATCAATTAGGACCCATCTTTTTGTAGACTCATCAAGTTGATATGCAAAACTCGCGATGTAGTCTTGCATGTACTTGATGAGATCTTCAAAATCGTCTTGGGCTTCCAAGTAGGTGCCCAGGACATCTATGCTCTTATCAAAGACTGGAAATAACTCCTTCTCTCTATCAATTAATGGAGTACGGGAGATGAAATCGTGGAAGGAAGACCTAGCAGAATCCATGGTAGTTTGGTAGCTGGGAGAACTATGGCTATGATAGTGAAACTTTGAAGCTAAAGTAACTTTATAACCTATATATACCCAAATGTTCTAAATATAAAAAATAAAAAGAGTTATAAAATTTTTGGGAAAAACTTGACATTGACATGAAACAAAACCATTCAAAACATCAAAATTAATTGCACCACTATTAATTGGAAAATGTCAAAATCCACAATTGTTCCACCCCACATTGTTTACAATCTTCAACATTGCAAGAGGGATAAAAGTGGCACTATGCACGAGCTTCTCTGCATGCTTTCTTGCCTTTTCACCATTTAAGGTAAAGTGAAAGGACTCAGACATGCCATCCTCCATGACCAATAGGTGTTCCCGCACGTCCCTGAGAGTCCACTGTGACGTGACAGTCACATTCTTGACATCTCCTAAATGAGAACCAATACATAAACTTACCCCTGTATTATCATCATCGTTAGAGTCAAGGGGGAGCCAATTGCCACTTGTTTTCTTCCAGCGCCTATATTGGAAAGCAAAATATAACATTTGGCGGGAGATGTGGTACTTGTTGACAACCACATTGTCCTTACATACATGGTGTTGAAACAGATCACCCTTTTGTTCACCTGACTTGCTTCCCCAATTCACCCCAAGCAATTCCTCAAGGGCATTCTCATGTAGGCACTTGCATGACCACATGGTTTTTGTTCTGTGCATCTGGATATTCTAGAAACAAGAAGCAAAAATGTACAGAGGCATAAACCAAGACAACCTTACCGATTTAGAGCCAAATGTAAACTTCATGGCTATGCCCACATCCTTTGCAATATTTTCCTTGTATGATTGCATTGTTCTTGTGTCCACCATGCTGCAATCCATGTCTTCAAGTTGTGGTGTTGCAATGCATTGAAGATGGACATAGCTTGATGGCATCCTTGGAGTAATGTACTTGGCATTATACCAATAGATATTTCTCTCTTTCAAAGCAGAGGACTTCTCTCCAGCATGCATTTGCCTACCTAAATCCTCATGAATGGCAGTAAACTTACCTAAGAAGCACTCGACTGGTTCCCACTCCTCAAATTCTGAAGGAAATACATCTGCTATGCACAAGTGCTATTTCAAAATACAATTTCAAACCGACTCATTACACTGGTTCTATTTCAAAATACAATTTCAAGCTGACTCATTACACTTCAAAATCTTACACAAAATGCAGACTTACAATGCGATGGTATTGTTGATTGATTGCTTGACGGAGGAAGGTGCATGTCCTTCTTCATGTCGATGTGTTGCACCTTTGCAAGCAATCCTTTCTTCCCAAGCTTGAAACTTCATGATGCGGCCCTTCCATTCATGCAAAAGATCACCTCTTTTGCTCTTGGGAAGCTTATGTGGACCCTTGGCAGATCCTCTCATGACTATCCAATCATTCAAGCTGTAGGTGCAAGGCACCCATTCACCCAGTGCATTTTTGATGTTGTGGGACACAGAGTACATGTATGGTCTCCTCACCATGCTTGTACAGAGGTCACAACAGCAATAGTGGACTAGAAAGTGTAGCTTGGAGGGAGAGAGCAGCTCCGATAGAGGGAGAGAGAGGGAGAAGGTATAGAGGGTGCAGTTGAAGGTTGAGAGAAGCTCCAAGAGGTGCTGTAGCTAGGAATAGAGGGAGAAAGAGTAGAGGGGGATGAGCAGCTACTCCAGGAGGTGTTGTAGCTAGGAATGGAGGGAGAAAGATCAGAGGGGGATGAGCAGCCACTATAGGAGGTACTGTAGCTAGGAATGGAGGAAGAAAGAGTAGAGGGGGATGAGCAGCTGCTGTTGTAGGAGGTGCTATAGCTAGGAATGGAGAGAGAATGAGCAGTTGCTATAGGAGATGCTAGAGAGGGAGAAACACAGTGGACCAGAGCAGGAGGGGGCAGAGAAGATGCCAAATGAATTCCCACATTTGAAAAATGGAGGGAGAATGGAGCTGGACCAGAGAAGAGAAGGGGGCAGGCCTGTAACAAGCTGAGAGGGGGGAAAATTTTGTCCAAAAGGGGACCCACCACCTCTTGAATGACTTGTAGGTTTGTTTGGGGGAGGTGCATATGGGAGAAGGGTCAAGCATGGGTTGAGGGGGGGGGATGGTTTGAGTGGTCCCCGGTGCAAGAGGAGTAGCCAATAGGGGCTGTTTGTAGGTTTGCCCACCCTCCACCTCAACATGGCATTGCCCCACAAAAAGGAGCACTCCCATTGGTACACCTCAAATACCTCACTAATCCCTTGAAATTAGGAAACACTAATTGGGGGCCCTTTGGAGACCCCAATTCTCCCCTAATGTTCAACTAGGACTTCATTTCGAATGAGATTATCATTATCTTCTAATTTTCTCTTTATCCTACTAACATGAAAAACTAGATGTACTCTACATCCCTCAGGTAAGGCTAATTTGTAAGCGAGTTCTCCAATCCTCTTAAGTATTGTGAATGGTCCACAATACCTAGGAGACAACTTTGGACATTTACCTATCTTTAGAGATTCTGAAGATTCAGGTACCTTGAGGTAGACTTTCTCAGTTACTTCAAACTCCAACCTTCTATGGTGGGGGTTTACATAACTTTGTGCTCTATCCTAAGCTCTTCTTATGCTATCTTTAGCTAACTTAAGTGTTTGATTCATATCTTCAAGACAATCTTTGGCCGCTTGAACCTTCTCTTTTTTGAGTTCCACTATCATTGGGGCTCTTGGTTGAAATCCATACATCATCATGAATGGACTAAAACCTGTAGCTGAATGTTTGGCACTGTTATATGCAAATTCTAATATAGGCAAATATTGCTCCCAATTAGTTTACCATTTACTTGCATATGCTCGAAGCACGGTGCTCATATTCAATGAAGTTTCTAACCTCTTAAACACAGCCCTCCAAAAATGACTGTTAAATTTGCTATCCCAGTCACTAGAAATACTAGTTGGTAGCCCATACAGTCTATAGCATGCTCCACAAATAGCCTAGCTAATTCTGGAGTTTAATATCTTCATTGACAGGAATAAAATGAGCCATCTTGGTCAATCGATCCACAATTACCCACACAGAGTTGTGCCCCCTCTATGTCCTAGGTAATCCCACAATAAAATCCATGGAGATGCTTTTCCATTTGCTAGATGGAGGAAACCCAGTCTCAGAAGGTGCAAGAACCGATTCGTTGTTTTGCCAATTTGTCGATTCGCCGTTTATAAAACTACAAGAGAATAGAAGAAAGTTACAAAGCTTTATTATATCATTGATAAACCTTTGAAAAGAAAAAAAAAAGCCACATCATTCCTTCTTTTTTACCCCTCTCTCTATATCCTCTTTACCCCTTTCTTTTCTAAGGCCCTTCAATCCCAAGGTGTCCTAATATTCTTAGCCTTGCCAAATTTAAAGAAGAAGATCAAACAATGTGTCAAGGAGTTCGAAGCATAAAGTATAATGGAGAGCAAGATCAAAAGAGCAGTTCATGAAACAAAGAAAGTGCGCCAACCTCAAAGACAAATTCAAGACCATCGAACAAATACCAGGGAAGTGGGTATCGCATTTTTCTCTCTAACATAAAGCGCTTTTCTTTATAATTTTTGGAAAATACGCATCTTTAAAATGACAACTCTGGAAAGGGACGATATGGTTAGAGAGGCTAAGGAAAGGGCTAGGAAAGGAAAAGCTGTAGCAGGAGAGGAAATACATGAGGAGGTACAAAATGAACCTCAAGAGGATAATGTGGAAATGGAGGATATAGATTACGGTGATTATGGAATTCCATATATGGAGGTCACTAAACTTGAAACTCGAATGCAAAAGATAGAAACACATCTAGGAGCTATTAGTGATACATTGAAAACCCTAGCTGAAGCCATAACTAAGTTAGCAGATTCTTGATTGGTAACTACTACATAAAAATCACCGATTGCTCATCATCAAGTTGAGAGGTCCACCTCTCGACTTAGAGAAACCTCTAACATCCTTAAGGACTTGAAACCACCAAATTTCAATGGGGAAGAAAAGGAGCACAATAAAGATGCGATTAATACATTCTTGCAAAAGTGGCAAGACTTCCATCGACTCAAGAATACTCCTCCTTAAAATCAAGTCGTGGAAGCAAGTCTTTCTCTTGGAAATAAAGCCTATAAATGGTGGATGAGCCTTAGGGAAAATGATAGAATTCCTAGGTATTGGACTGAGTTTGAACAAGCCTTCCTAAAATAGTTTTTATCGAAAAATGAATAAGAAAGAGCGTGGGAGACTTGGGACAATAGCACTATGGGTAAAAACACTCTAGTCTAGTACATAGCGAACTATTGGGAAGCAGTCCTTAAGCTCAAGGGAATTGATGAATTCCAAAAGATAAAGGGTTTCGTGAGAGGCCTCAAAGACACTTATAAGGTTGAAGTGAAAAGAAATTCTCCTAAAACCTTTGAGGAAGTCATTAAGCATGCCTAAATATATGATGATACGACGGGGAAATTCAAAGTTGGAACTTCAGAGCAAAAAAGTTTTGTTCTTAGGCTAAACAAATTTCCCAATTTGAAAAGGAAGGGGTACTTTAAGAAGGAGATTCCTCAAGAACCACCTAAGAAACCTCAAACACAAAATTATCCTCTCTTTAAGAAAGAGGATTATGAAAGGGCCAAGCAAGAAAATCTTTGCTTCAAATGTTTGGGCAAAGACCATACTGCTTGGAACTGCCCTAAAAATAAACAAGCAGAAGCTAAAGCCCCAAATAGACCTCCACAAAAACAAGTACATGTGGTGCAAGTGTTGCTGCTTAAAGGTACTGAAAAGTACATTGAGGTAGAGGTCTATCATGAGGTAGCACCCATATGTGTTGTCTATCATCGGCAATGTGGCAGCCCATCTTTGGTCCTTATGATTTAATAAGGATGCATGGAAAGATTAAGGGGCAAAGAGTAAGAGTGATGGTCCATGATAGTGCAACACATAATTTCTTGAACTACTCATTAGTTAAGAAATTAAAATTGCCTGAGAGTCCAAGTGCCCATAAATATGTGGTCTCTTTGGGAAAGGGCAGTGATAAAAAAGTTTGAGACACCATGATACATGGTGTAGAGGTGGATATTCAAGGTTATCAGGATGCCTTGAATTTCCAAATCATGCATCTTGACTGAATAGATATAGTGCTTGGCTGAGAATGGCTATCTAGTCTTGGGCATAGCTTACAAGGAGTTATCTTAATAACTCCATTATGTTTGAAAAAGAGGGTAGAGTCTTCAAGATTCAAGGAGAACATGATGTACCCAACTCTCCTCTTATTTGTTCAATGGAATTGGAACAACTACTACACCAAGAAGAATGCGAGGTATATCTCTGTGAACTTACTTTTATTGGTGATTTTATGTCTTCTGCATCGGAAAGAAGTAATATTGTTTTTGATGATGTTAAAAAGTATAAATTTTCTTTCAATGATTTAATGTTTGAATTTAAAGATGTCTTTCCGTCTGATTTTCCTGATGATTTACCCCTTGAGAGAGAAGTAGATCATAAAATAGATTTAATTCGTGGATCTACCCTTGTTTGTAAACCCCCATATAGGCTTAGTCAAACGAAGGAACGTGAGGTTGAAAGACAATTAATGGAATACCTTAGGAAGGGCCAAATTCAACCAAGTAGCTCACCTTGGTCAGCACTGGTTTTACTGGTAAAGAAAAAGGATGGTACTATGCATTTATGCATAGATTATCGAGAACTAAATAAAATCACCATAAAAAATAAGTATCCTATGCCTCGCATTGATGAGCTCTTTGATCAATTGCAAGGGGCAAAATATTTTACTAAAATTGATTTAAGGTCAGGATATCACCAAGTACGAATTAGGGAAGAGGATGTCCCTAAGACATCATTTCATACTAGGTATGAGCATTGTCAATTTAAAGTAATGCCATTTGGATTAACAAATGCTCCAACAACTTTCATGACACTGACAACATATTAGGGAATTTGGGAATATCCCAAGTCTCATTTTGTAAGACCTTAAAATGGGGCCACGGTGAACCCTCTCAAGCTTTTGTCAAACACCCCCCATGTGATATCATTGGAAAGATCTTAAAGAATAGATTCTAAAGACACAAACTGTGCCCAATTTACTCAAGATGCAACAAAATTTAAATTGAAAAGAAAAGTCCCAAACTATTGGGAATTCCCCATATGGTGTTCACTTATGAATAGTGTCTTAAAGCCATATTTAGGAAAATTTGTTGTAGTATTTTTAGATGATATCCTTATTTATAGTAAAGCATTGGAAACATTTGCGAAAAGTGTTCCAGCTGCTTAGAGATAATTCACTCTTTGCTAAAGAATCCAAATGTGAATTCTTTAAAAATACTTTGGACATATAATATCCCAAGAAGGGGTTCATATGGACCCTGACAAAATAAGGGCCATATTGGAATGGCCACATCCTACAAATTTAGAAGAATTACATATATTCTTAGGTTTGTCCGGATTCTATAGGAGATTCATCCAGGATTATGCTAAGATTGCTGTTTTGATGACGGACCAGCTTAAGGGGAAGGGAAGCACCTTCATATGGGATGAACCTCAAAAGAAAAGTTTTGAAAAATTAAAAGTAGCTATAGCAGCAATTTCTGTCTTAAAAGTAGTGGATCCCAATGAACCATTCATGGTTGAGACAGATGCCAGTGATTTTGCTGTTGGGGCAGTACTTTTACAAAAAGATTGACCAATGGCTTTTGAAAGCAAAAAGTTAGATCATGCCCAATGGAATTACTCAGCATATGAGAAGGAACTATAGGCTATAGTCCATGCTTTATAGAAGTGGAGGCACTATTTATATGGTGCAAAATTTGAGATCATCTTTGATCAGGAGAGCATTAAGTGAATTTGTAATCAGCCAGAGCTTAAAGGCATAAAAGCTAGATGGGCTGAATTAATGCAAGAGTTTGATATACAATTGACATGTCGGAACGGAAAGCTCAATGTGGTAGCATACTCTCTTAGCCGAATGCCAATTGTTAATGAATTGAGTGTTACTCAATTTCAGGATACATATACGTATTTTATGATCATAAAAATTTTCATGGACATATAAATAACAAAATACCATATAATCATCTCATAATCACAAAGTTTCATAGGGATGAGACATCATCTATGTAATAGGACATGCATATTTTCATATTTTTTATCATGCATGGTGCATGTGCTAAAAAATTATGCATCAGTATGCTCATACCATAGGTGTATGTGTTTGATAGTCATGAAGATTTGTACATACATTAAGTTCCATATGTTTGCAGAATTTCCTAGAGTCCTTAAAGAGGAAATGTGAGTTTGATCTTCACTTCTCTAAAATATGAAAAGCAATTAGAAATAGGGATCCAACTAATTGAGGGGCTTTCACTGAGGAGTCGCATGGAAATGGCGACACACCACAAGTTGGTAATAAAGGACTCAAGTGGAAAAAATATACTATTGAAGATGGCTACCTGCTCTACAAGGGTAGAGTGTGTGTCCTGGATAATAATGACATTAGGCACCAAATTATTTTTGAATGTCATGATAGTCTAAGTGCTGGACACCCGAGAATTCAGAATGTGCTTTTGAAAAGACAATTCTTTTGGCCTGGAATAGGTAAGGACATCCAAGATTATGTATTAAAGTGCCAAAAATGCCAGGTCAATAAGGCTGAATACCTTAAGGTAGGAGATCTCCTACACCCATTGGAGATTCCATTTGGCAAATGGAAAAGCATCTCCATGGATTTTATTGTGGGATTACCTAGGACACAGAGGGGACACAACTCTGTGGGTAATTGTGGATTGTGGCTATGGCAGAATACAGCATGCTCTCTACATGTACACGAATCTCTGTGGCTATGGCGCTTCAACCCCCTCTCTCCGCTAGCTGCCTTCCCTTCTTTAGGAAGTTCGCACCACAGCCATAGGAAACCAGCTTGCCAACTCCAATTCATAAGCTTCTCTACACATTGATGAGAAAAATTGTGTCTTGGCATACCTCTGAACACTAGATCTATTTTGCCTAGGCATTAATTTGCGTGTCCACCATTGCACTCTTGTTCTCCCGCCTTAGATTTACGCAATTATGATTGACGTAACACAACATCTCGCTTAATTTCAAAGTTCTCGAAAGAATAAGATGGAGAGCGAGGGAAATCACAGCAAAGATGAAGAATGGTGAGATTCCGATGAAAAAGCAAAACTGAAGTGAGGAGGTACAAAGAAAGAAGGTACCCACTCAAAAGAAAGTTCTTCAAAATTAGGCTCCAAAGAGGACCTTCTTCCATGGATGGTCAAGCTTGGAAGCTTGAGGCGAGGTTGAAGAGTAAAGGAGCAACAAAGGAGACAAATAAGAAGACATGCAATGCACGCTGTCATTTCATTATCCATGAGTCATATATTATATAAGAAGAAGACATGTCGAGCACCTAATTGAGATTAAAACACTGTATCATGGAAATTTTGATATTGGGCATTATGTTTGTTAGTTTTTTCTTGCTCTTCGTCCATCAATTTTGCCAAATTAGACACTTTACTGAGGAAGATGATGGCCTTGTATGGCCTGCTACATGACGATGGAAAAAATACAGTGTAATCTTAATCCAGCTAGCCACCAAACCAGGAAATCATACTCTGCTTATTAGGACTTCTCCCTGCTATTGTTGAAACCACGACATTGTTCATCTTTTTGGAGCCCTGGTTGCCACAACTACCACCTTGGTTACTTTTTGAAGAACCTAGGATCGTTCTGAAAAATCGATTTGGATCCTAGATACTCGTGTGTGCATCCCTCACATGTGAAGCATATATTTTCAAGGCATTTGGAGAGACGAGTAGAAGAGATGGGTATGTGAAGCAAAAGAGGCAGTAGACAGGTAGGTGATAGTGACTCTAAATCCAGCGTAAGCCTTTGGGATAGTACAAGTAGCCAGCTCCTCTACTTCCTCCTCCAACCGTGTACTCTCCCCCCTCTAGCTATCTCCTCCCCTCCCTGTCTCCCCTTTATCTCTCTTTAATGCTATCTTCTCTCACATCGTCAAATCTGTCCCCCCTCCACCACAACACAGGTCCATGTTGGCTCATCCACTTACAAAATCCTAAATCCTCATGGATACCAGCCAGCATTGAACCTGCAATGTAATATCCTTTCTCAGCCAGTGAAAATTGAAATTCATCTATAGCGTTCCGGATCCAGGTGCTGAACTTAGCTATTAATGGCCCAACATACATGAAGAAAGGTCGCACAGTGCGTAGGAGACTGTCTTCAAAAGTTTGATCATGAGGGTTGAAAATCACTTCACCTATAAAAGGTTCGCATTATGACGTAGGACAAAATGTGGCCGGTCTTAACGTTATACTAGGAACATATTAGATATACCTCAAGAGAGCAACGTTTAAGATCATCTAATGATCAAAGACAAACGGATACTGGTTAGGTGAAACCCAGTGGGAATAAGGCCCCGGGGGCTTAAGATAAAATGCCAAAGGCAAACATTACGTTCCTCATTGCACAAGTATGAACCTAAGAAAGATTTTCCAATGGGGCATACTTGATTAGGCACCAAGGGAACGCAGAACAGTAGACATAGCTGGCAGCAACCCTGCCAACAATCGCTTTCTGAGAGGCAAGTGAATCCATATTACAGAAAAGAGCCGAATGACACATAATACCATTTTGCAGGTGACAGCGAATATTGAATCTTTTGCGATCTTGTAAACAATCATTACCTATCATCTTTTGTGACCACTTGATGTGTGTACATTCTCAACATTTGGACCAAAGGATTGCCATCTCTGACTATATCTGAAGCCTATACTCAAATGTGTTCAATGCTTGGCATTTGAATCTGGCTTTCCATAGAAGGAAATGGAAATCAACCCTCTTCTACTTCTTTCCTTGGCAGTTTTCGTGAGACTCTTTCGTCTAGCCAAGCCTTGATGTCGGAGAAAATGACTTCCACGTCCTCATCATATTCCCCTGCTAATAACGCATGCCACATATTTTCATAGAGCTTGAGAGTCTTGTCAGTGCTCTTGGCAATCTCGAAAAGGGATTTACTGACAGTAGGGTCAGTGACAACATCACGGCCACCATGCATAACGATGAATGGAAGGCTTACGTCTTGAAGACGCTCGCCCAAATACGAAGTGACCCTGAGCAATTCCCGGGCCGTACCGAGCCTGGGTTTACCTGCATACCTGCGCGGGTTCTGCTTGGACAGTGCCATTTTAGCGGGGTCTTTGAAGGAAAGGTCCCTTAATTCTTTGGTTGGAACAACGCCCCAAGTGGGAGCGATCATACTGAAGAAAGTAAGCATTTGAGGGAGAGGCCAGGGCGGCTTAATCGAGTCAGATATCTTACACATCGGGGAGAGGAGGATAGCGCCATCGAAAGCGTCAGGGGCGGCGAGATGGATGAGAAGGCAGATGCCCCCGCCCAGCGATTCGCCAAAGAGGAAGAAAGGCAGCTCTCGGAAGCTGGGATCCTGCTTTTTGGAGTCAAAGAAAGCTCGGAAGTCCTGAGCAACGAGGTCGAGGTTAGGGAGGAAGCCCTTGAGGCCCTGGGACTGGCCGTGGCCTTCGATGTCCATGGCGAAGGCTGCGAAGCCACAGGAGGCGAATCGGATGGCGGTATTTTGGAAGGTCCAGGAGGAGTCGTTGGAGTAGCCATGGATCATGCAGATGCAAGCGGAGGGGGGGGAGGAGAGGGGGAGCCAGGAGCGGGTGAAGAGGCGGAGGCCACGAGGGGAGACGAAGAAGGAGGAAGAGCCAGAAACGCCATGGAGGAGGTAATGGTGGTGCTCGTCGCAGCCCCAGGGATTGAGCTGCTCATCTTGTTGAAGTTGTTGTTGTTGTTGTGTTGCAGTGTCCGCCATGAAAGCTTGAGCTGACCTTCAAGAGACGAACAGAAATTAAAAGAGACTCAGAAAAAGAAAGAGGAGGAGAAGAAGAAATTGAAGAAAAAGAGCTTCAAGAGACTATGAGAAATTGAAAGAAAGCATTTTTTGGTGCCATGGAGAAATTCAAGAATGGATTTTTGGTGCCTTTGAAAAAGAAACTAAGGATGGGTAGCTTCTAGCAAGGCACCAAAAAGAAACTAAGGATGGGTGGCTTGTGGCGGTTTACACCACCCTACGGTTCACACCACCCTATCATCATCAAGCTCCTAATTTATGTCACCGGCATGTGATTGGTGTAGTAGCTGGAATGGACCAACCATGTGGCGGTTCGAGGAGTTGGCCATGAATTGGGTGGCCAAACACAAATCTTTTGTGTCACTCTCTCGGCCCGTCCCTCCTATTGGGCCAACAAGATCACACCATGTTTTGGAGGATGGTCGTCGCGTAGTGTGAACCCAGCCAACTAAAACCTTGCTCGGCTGTCAATTGGAATTTCTTCTTGGAGAAGAAATGTGTTTTTGGTGCTGCCCATGGCCTCAAGGCCGACTAAACCAACCGAATCTGCAATGTGGTCGATGTCAGCACCGGGCCAGCTGTCACCATTGTGTCACCGTCATCGCCAAGCTGTTAGATACCCATATCTTCTTTTGCAGAAGATGCCATCCATAAACCTGCAACTACCATCACTATACTCTCAGGAAGAAGCTAAAATGTTACAGGTGAAGATTAGAAATGATGACACCCAATTGACACCTCCTGCGAGACCTCAATGCTTATAAAAGGCTCGTGGTTAAAAATTCGTTATTGTTGTAGTGCCATTCCAATGTCTGCCATGAAAGTTGGAGATGAAGAGCAATGTCTCATGGAGTCAAAGTCCGGGGCACTGGAAAACAATTAGCATGTTTCATAATCATAATTTCAGGGCCATCCAACCATTACCTCCTTGTAATCTAAGCCTCTCTGAGCATTTAATGGTCAAAAGTTGTTCTTGTCGACCTTTCACCACATGTAAAATGGATTGCGGCATCTGTCACTTGTTATTTTCTCTCGGTGAAAGGTGTCTTTCCAACTTTCCTTGGTTGTGTGGGTGGTTAAATTTGGCTCTGCTAAGGGTCTATGGAAAGGTGCATATGTTTTTTACTAGTTTGATATCGATGTTTTTACTAATTTTAGAATAGTGTTTATTAAGCTTTAACCTAACCTTAAGCCATCAATATCAAATTAGCTCTTTTTTCATAGTATTTATTCTTGTATCGGCTTGCTTGCATGCATCTTCACTCTCACCTTCATTTTCCTTTGGTGAATCCTATTGCTTTGTTTCACTTGCTTCATGGTAGTGCTTTTCTTCGTGCCTGTCTTCTTGCGCTCTCTCTTGTTTTCCAGCTCTAGAGTTTCTCTCTTCTGTAGTGCCTATTCTACAGTTTTAGAGAAGCTCCTCTCACCATTTTTTTGGTCAATTCACTCCTTTGGTTGGGCCTCATGTGATTGGATCTACATGCAAGTTGTTTCATCGACCGGTGATTCAGAACACTTCTTTGTTGTATCTATTCTTTAGTTGGCCCTCATGTAGTTAGAGCTGCATGCAGGTCGATTTTGATTATGATATGAACGACCACATAGTAAATGTTTGATTCCAAGTGGTGATTTAGTAAGCTTAAACTAGAAACCGGTTTGCAGGCCAGGTCTTCATTGTCTTCTTTTTCTTTCTTTTTTTGCAGGAATAACAAATTTCTATTAAACAAAATTGTAAGTACAAAAAAAGAGAGAGATTCAGCCTCCTAACTCAAGAATGCTCATACAAGTAGCAAAAGGCCTGGTATCTTCTTCCAAAGAACGGGACCACCGTAGTCAAATCATCCAAAATTTGTTTGTATGGTCACTCATTTATCAGAAAATAATTATGTTTATGCTTCCAAGTGGCAGAGGTCACAACCGCCCTTGTCATCTACCAAATTGCATAGAGTGCATCATTTCTGTCACCGAGGATAGCGTTTTTCCAAGTAGGATGAATAAAAATCAAGAAATTTTCAAGCCATGAATAGAAAGACATTCCCAAAAGATAGGCAAATGCATCTCTTTTCTATTCTTACACAAAGTGTAAAAGGGGGAAATTTTTGGATTCCACTTGGATAGTCTCTCTCTAACAGGCACTTTGCATATAAAAACCCTCCAAAGCAGAAGGTTAAATTTGAAAGACGAGGTCACTTTTGATACTCTTTACAATCTCAAATTCCAAATTGCAGTGCTATCCATAGGGGCTTGACACAACCAATATTTATGTCCCATTGTAGCAATCCATTGAGATTCCATCGGCTTAAAATCTCTCAGTGAGAACTTATGTAGAAGTTTACTAGAATCATCTGCAAACCCTCTGTAATCTTCAATAGCCCTCAATACTTTGTTTGTAGGCCAGTCTTCTCCTGTTTTATCCAACAACAGTAACATAACTCTTCTTTCGCTATTTGAGAGTGAAAAATGAGCAAAGATTACATTAATTGAGAGTAAGTTATCATTGCCGAGGTTGCAGATTTCCCTATATACTTGAAGAACTTTCTTGAACAACCTTTTAACTAGCTTGGGGTGTGTTTGAATGAGAGGAGGACCCCAATTAGAAAGCCACAAAGATCTATTCAAAGATCCATCTCCATAGAGAAATCTCACGCCCAACCGATGACATCCCCGAACTTTGCTTTTCAACACCTTCATAAGCCTTGAAAAAAAATTGGACTAAGGTATTTTAAGAGCATTATCAGTTAGCAACAAATCGTGCCATGGTTCATTGACACCTTGTGGCCCATTCCTACATATCCATGCACGGCAAATGTTTGCTAACGGGTGATTATTACTCCCAAGCTTCGGCAACCATTTTTTCTGTAAGTAGTCGCATTTGGCTTTCATGCCATCCAAACCAAGACCACTTTTCTTTTTAGATGTATTGATCAAATTCCAAGAAAATGCTTTCCATTGATCCCTCCACAAAAAATCTCTTATAAGGCCATCCATCAATCTCCGAGTGTTGCCCTAAAAAGGGTAAATTGAAAAGACATACCCATCAAACGAGGATGAAATATGCATAGCAACCACAATCCTCCTAGCAAAGGAGACTTTTTTCCCTAGCCATTTATCAAAATTTCCCTTAATCTTTTGAAAACACCTTTCAAACAATCTTTAAGAGAGATGCCAATGCCAATCAAGCATTCCAAATATCTGATTATCTCCCCTACGTGGAACACTTAAAACCAAATTGACTTGCTCACTCTGGTACATTATTCCACCCAAGCCAAAGGACTGCAATCTTCACTATGTTAATCCCCAAATCAGAGACTAAAGTGAAGCCTCAAAGATTTTAAGGAATTTCCTTACATTTTCTTTATACCCGCTAGTATGCTCGTGTTGTCATCTGCAAAGAATTGCGAGCAAAATGAAGAACCATTAGGTAGAGAAAATCCTCTAATGATTCCTAGATTCTAGAGGTTCTGTGGCAATTGCAAAAAGTAGTGGGGCTAGTGGGCACCCCTCTCGAATTGATCTTTGAAGGTGAAAATCCCAAAATTTCACTGAAATCTTGGCATATGCATTGGTAAACATCATCCAAATTATCATGCAAAAACCTTTGCCAAATCTAAGTTTTGGATTGCTTTCAAAACAAAATCCCAGTTTATCCTATCATAAGCTTTCTCTAGGTCTAGATTAAGCATGATAAACTTCTCATCTGAGTGATTGCCTTGGGGGGTTCACCCCCCATGACCCAACCCCCACTCCAAGACCTCTGTCAATAAACCATTTCACCACCTCAACCCATGGAGCCACTCCCACAAACAAGTATGGTAGCCATCTCCCAATAAGTGAAGTAATTTTTTGTTTTGATATTTAGTAGCCCCATCCCTCCTTTCAGTTTGGGTACCTTCAAAGCCTCTTAGGGCACATAATGCATGTGTCTTTTACCACCTTCATCACCCCATAGAAAAGCACAAAAGACCCATTTGACTTCCATCCAATGGCTTCGCCTGAAATTCCACACAGTTGCCACATATGTGGTAGAAGCCAATACAAGTGTACTTTATAACAGAAGCACATGCATTCCATCCTAAGGGCATCCCATGCCAACCTCTAAGTCTTGCCTTAACCCTCTCCTTGAACTAATCGAAAGCGTTGCCTCAATGTTATTAGAAGACCCAGAGGGGCACCCAAATACCTAAAGGCTTCCCCCCGCTTGATCCATGTTGCATTTCTAGCTGCCCAGCCTAGTCAGGAAGAGGTTCAAAAATGGATCTGAGAGCAAAGATCTTTAGCAAATTGTAGATGGAACTAGAGGCCACGCAGGGTCGAGAGACCACTTGCATCAACGTTTGGCCACTAGTCTTGTAAAGCTTAGAAAAAACCATAATAACATTGGCAAATAGATGTGTAACATGAATGGTAATATGATTGTGTAATCACAGCAAGACCTTCTCTAAACCTTTAGCAAGGAATTAGCATCATGCACCATAGAGAAAGAAAGGAGATAAGGGTAGATAGAGAATGGAGTTGACAACCGATTGGGTCCCTGTACCCACTGAGGGCCCCCTCCACCAATCAGGGAGAATTTTCTTTATACTTGGAGAACTTAGAAATACAAATAACACTCTTTGAGAGAGCACAGAAACACGCTTTTTAAGAGTACACTGTGCACATGTATAGTGGACCCAAAGACCTAAGAGGAAATGCTGACCATTACCGAGACCTTGATGCTGTCCACGTTGACAATGTAGGACACTTCTACAAGGCAAGGAAGAGGCTTGTGTTTGTCCACCAGAATGCAGGGTTCTTGCATGAGTGAGAGAGTGAAAGCTAGGGATAGCGAGCCATGATAAATGACAACGAGTTATGAGTTGTCGTTTGCAACATGCTATTATGATTTTTCACTAATCTTAAATATTGATCAACTTTACAATCTTTTGGAAACATTAATGAGAACTATTTTCATAACTTTTACAGAATAAGCATGGTTTCAAACTTCTTTTGAAAAATGTACATATTGCTAATTGAAAGATGAAAAAGTTTCTACTTTTCACGTCAAATGATAAATTGAAAAAAACAAGATCAATGATACGATCTAATATTCTTTGAAACTACTACTAATTCATGTAAAGTATAATACAATATTTACGTAGAATTACAAAAATGTGCTTTTCTTTTACGACAACTTCATCCCAATCATTGAATTAGAGAATATATTTGGTGTTAAGATAAGTAGATATATGTCGTCCATAGCCAAAGAAGAGGCTTGTTGAAAGAAAATATTTCGATACATGTAGAAAGAAAATCAAATATCTAAATGGTCAAATTTCAAACGATTGTGAGTAGTACAATTTAGTGGTTTAATTTAGTTTGATTTAAAGATGAATCAAGAAGATGAAAACAATTGTCCTTTTTAAAAATGATGTAAATCTAGATTCTGGAATCCACTTTGTTGGATAAAGTTGAACGGATAGAAATTTTCGTCAATGAAACAAACTTTTAAAAAAAAGAGGAAAGTTTCGAACATGAATGAATGTAAATTTCATTTCACTAGAAGGCAAAAAATTTCATCACATAAAACTTTCATCGATGAAAAATTTCCTTCGGTAAATTTTTTTCCTCGTCGATAAAATGTGGTATTCCAAAATCTAGCGAGATTCTACAACCCCGAATTTTCATCAATGAAACGACGAGAAAAAAATTTTCATTGACGAAACGACCGATGAAAAAATGAAATGACGAGAAAAAATTTCTTTCATCGACGAAACGACCGATGAAAAAATGAAATGACGAAAGAAATTTTTTCATCGGTCGTTTCGTTGATGAAAGAAATTTTTTCTCGTCGTTTCGTCAATGAAATTCGGGGTTACAGAATCTCGCTGGATTCTAGGATCCCGCTGGATTCTAGGATATTCACTGACAAGAAAAGAAATCGACCGGTGAAAAATTTTTATCGATGAAATTTTAACATGACAGTTTTTTGCCTAATATTTTATCCATTCATGAATCAAAATTCATCTTTTTTTTCTATGAAAATTTAGTTTTATTGACAACTTTTCCTTTTTCCATGCAATTTTTTTTTAATGTTCACACTTGTCAACATAGTGGATTCCAGAATCCAAATTTTCATTGCTAACATACTCATGCTTCCACATCTAGCCTTTTTAACCTTAAAACTATGTTTTTGCAAAGGCTATAGCTCTCAATCAAACCAATAGACCGAAACAGAGAAAATGATAAATTGTACTAATCACGACCGTTTACAATTTAACCATTTGAGTCGTTGGGCTTCTATATACATCTAGAGACATGCTTGCTTTGAATAAACCTCTTCTATGGTCATGGACTCCATATATACCTACCCATCTTAATTTCAAAATATATTAAAATTCAATAATTTGATCAATAGTGTATAAAAAAGAAAAGTTGTTTTAGTAGACAATGCACTAAAAGCATTTCATCAAATTGTATTAGATCTTAAAATAACATCATTTTACCAACTATCAATTTGTGGAGGGAAGGTGCCCAGGGTTGTCTTGGTAAGATAGACTATTTTCTAAGTTTCCATTGAAGATCTCGGGTTTGGATATGTTTTCGAGCTTGGTTATGGCCTGGAAGGCGTGCTGCCTTAAGATGACCTAGAAGGGGAAGGTCAGCCTTCGTGGGGATGCTAGACTAGCTGAAATCATGTGGTAGGGAAGAGCTATGATTACAAAGGGAGTGCCTAAGGCTCGATTAGATTTGAGGAGTGCCCGCAAGTTGTTCCAGAAAGGTTTGCGAACTTGATCACAAATTTGGAACAAGTCCGAGTGGGACTCTAGGAGATATCTATCCATTTGCGTTAACTCCTAGAGAAAGGGGATTGATGGGTTTTATTTAGCTGCGAACTAGAAACTGGTCCTACTTGGGGACATGGCGGGATTACCGTCAACATTAGGGGTGCGTTGGCCAACATTAGGGGTGCGTTGGCCCTACATTCGTGATGCTGTGACAGGTGTTGTCTGGTCATTTCGGAATCAAGTTGCTTATGGTACCGAAATCTCGGTGGGATATAGGGAGACTTTGGTTTCTAAGGAATGTACAGTCAGGTTTATAGGTTGCTGGAAGGGTGATCATGAAAGCAAGATGCCCTGGTTCAGCGATCTGTTGTCAACTTCTTGGTAGTCTAAGGGATAACCCCTTTTGGGTGCTTTGATAATGATGCTTGTTGCAGTGTAGGCCACGGGCTCTTTGCCCCTTTAATTGATGGACACCTTTTGTATCTTTGTTTCTCTTAATGAAACCCGTCTGTTTTATTTTATTTTTTAAACAATGGCTTGAGGGCTTCCTTTTAGGACAATCACTAAATGTAATGTTGAGGGTGAGGATGGCTATATAGAGGGTTTAAAAGCTAGTGAGGGTCAAAGTCTTGGGCAGGGATTGTTCTAATAGAGGGAATATCTGGCTAAGTTAAAGGAGGTCAAATTGCTGAGGGTTATTATGGCTTAGAGAGGGGCATGTGCGTACCCCCTACCCATTTACTAACTTCTGATGTGGCTTCTAAACCCCCCTAGAACTGAAGCACATGCTCTCCAAAACTGAGGGTAAGGGCCATGATTCCTAAGTGCACCATCAGACACATGCTCTCCCAGATTGAGGCTAAGAGCGTTGATTCCTAAGTGGATCAACTCTTAGACAGCAGAACTACTGTTGCTCATTCAGACCACATGCATGCTTTGAATGCCACCTCTACCAATTGGGAAGGTTGTTTTCACAATTGCAAGTGAAGGCATTCACTTTTGATACCCTCTTGTGCATGGCTGAGGAACACTACTTTTGACACCCTCTTGTGCATGGCTGGAATGGAGTGAAGACCCACCATCTGCCCGCAGACTCGCCGCTCGTCCGTGCCTAGGAACACTACTTCCTATGTATTCCTCACCCTCTAGCTCTCCCCTCCCCTCCCTATCCCTTATACCTCTGTTCAATGCTGTCTTCTCTTCAACGCTATCTTCTCCTCACATCTTCAAATCTGTCCAGGCCCATGTTTGCACATCCAATTACAAAATCCTAGTATTGAGCCTGCACTGCAGTAGCCAGTATTCATCTATAGCGTTCCCAATCTAGCTTCTGAACTCAACTCTTGTTTTACTTGTTATTATTGGCCTACCATACAGCCCGTAGGAGTGGCCTAAAGACTTGATCTTCAAAAGTTTGATCATGAACATTGAAAATCGATTTAGTTCAAAAAGATTCGCATCATGACCTTGGACAAAATGTGGCGAGTCTTAACATAATTCTAACAAAATATTAGATATACTCCAAGAGAGGAAATTTTGAGATGATCATCTAACGATCAAAGACAAGCGATGCTGGTTAGGTCAAACCCATAGCCCTTAGGATCAAATGCCAAAAGGCAAACATTAGGTTCCTCATTGCGCAAGCATGAACATAATAAAGATTTTCCCATCAATTGGGCACAATTGATTAGGAACCCTGCTAACAATTGTAGAGCTTTCAAGTGAAGAAAGGAGCCGAATAACTCATAATACCATTTTGCAGGTGACTTCAACTTTTTGTACACAGTCATTACCTTTCATCTTTTGTGAGCACTTTCATCTGTTTAAGTTCTCAACATTTTGACCAAAGGATTTCCATTTCTGACTATATCTGAAGCCTGTTCAATGCTTGGCATTTGAATCTGGCTTTCGATAGAAGGAAACGGAAATCAAGCCTCTTCTACTTCTTTGTTTGGCAGTTTTCGTGAGACTCTTTCGTCTAGCCAAGCCTTAATGTCGGAGAATATGACTTCTACGTCTTCATCATATTCACCTGCTAATAACGCATGCCACATGTTTTCATAGAGCTTGAGAGTCTTGTCAGTGCTCTTGGCAATCTCGAAAAGGGATTTACTGATAGAAGGGTCAGTGACAACATCACGGTCACCATGAATAACGATGAATGGAAGGCTTACGTCTTGAAGACGCTCGCCCAAATAAGAGGTGACACTGAGCAATTCCCGGGCCGTACCGAGCCTGGGTTTACCTGCATACCTGCGCGGGTTCTGCTTGGACAGTGCCAATTTAGCGGGGTCTTTGAAGGAAAGGTCCATTAATTCTTTGGTTGGAAGAACGGCCCAAGTGGGAGCGATCACACTGAAGAAAGTGAGCATTTGAACGACAAGCCAGGGAGGCTTAATGGAGTCAGATACCTTACACATGGGGGAGAGAAGGATAGCGCCATCGAAAGCGTCAGGGGCAGCGAAATGGATCAGTAGGGAGACGCCCCCACCCAGCGATTCGCCAAAGAGGAAGAAAGGCAGCTCTCGGAAGCTGGGATCCTGCTTCTTGGAGTCAAAGAAAGCTCGGAAATCCTGAGCGACGAGGTCCAGGTTAGGGACGAAGCCCTGGAGGCCCTGCGACTGGCCGTGGCCTTCCATGTCCATGGCGAAGGCAGCGAAGCCCATGGAGGCGAATCGGATGGCGGTGTTTTGGAAGGTCCAGCTGATATCGTTGGAGTAGGCATGGATCATGCAGATGCAAGCGGAGGGAGGAGAGGAGAGGGGGAGCCAGGAGCGGGTGAAGAGGCGAAGGCCACGAGGGGAGACGAAGGAGGAGGAAGAGCCAGAGACGCCATGGAGGAGGTAATGGTGGTGATCGTCGCAGCCCCAGGGGTTTAGCTGCTCATCTTGTTGGAGTTGTTGTTGTATTGCAGTGTCCGCCATGAAAGCTGGAGCTGAGCTTCAAGAAACGAACAGAAATTGAAAGCTAAGAATAAGAGTTTTCGCTCTCCCAGACTAAGGTGAAATATCTTCTCCCACCTATATATTTTTTATTGAAAGAGGTATCTTACATACATGGCTCCGACAAAAGACATCTCCCTCAAAATACTCATGAGGTGGACTCTAGTGCTCTCCTTGGGCCAAGTGGCCACTAGCCATTTCACTTGGATCCCTATGTCAACTACTGCTTGTTTACAATTGAGAGAGAAGATAATTGAACTGCTAACGGATGCCTCATAACGAGCTGACCAGATTTTGTGAATTGTGGCGTATCTTATCACCTCCCATAGAGTGGCTCTATCTGGACCAAGGTCCACGCCAAAGATAGCTGCTCCTTTTGAAATGAACTGCATGCTCAAGGTTTTGGCACACCGCCCTCGCAAGATTCCCCACAGATTTCGGACCTAGGGGCATCCCCAAAAAAGGTGGGAAAGTGATTCTACTGCGCATTTGCAAAGCTTGCATCTGTCATCCACGCGGAGCCACGGTACGTGATTGCCCATAGGGAAATGCCCTCCGCATATTCTCCACACAAAGTAGTTAATCTTGTTATAGGGCGTCGATTTCCACAGCCTCGCAAATCTACCAATCCACATGGCCTCAGTATCATCTCTAAGCCATCGGTCAGTAAGCTTTAGATACCAACCCTCCTTGTATGTGAGGAGATTGTTGAACACCTTAGGTGACAACTTAGTCAGGGGGATATCAGCACCCCACACCCACTCCTCTTGGACAGAGTTAATCGAAGGGTGGGGGTTGGTGGGCCAATCGAAGGGAATCCTGAGTAATATGCCATTGATAACAGCCATTTCCTCCTAGGACATCAAGAAATCTGCTTCAATCTAGTAAGGGGACAGCCAGCTGCATGTCTGTGCATCCTAGAGGTCTTCCCAAGTGAGTAATCCTTTGGCACCAATCAATCCTGCCATCCTCTCATTACCTAATGTGAATTTGCTGCCATCCAGCCAAGCCACTTGCCACCAAATGGAAAGCTTCAAGGAGAAGTGCTCTATCCCTGCAGGGTGCCCTCTCCAGGAGAGCAGTACTAATCCTTCCTTCCAGGCTGCCATAAGTCTGTTGAAGAAACTCCCTTTCAGACATAGGGGGATGACCGAGAAGACTTTAGTCCACATATCTAGATTATTGAAGTGTTTCACCTTAGCATTGCGAACGAAATACGGTCAAGGGTTCCCTGGAGTCCAGGAATTGGGTCCATAATTTCATCAGTAATGAGATTGCCCTCTGCGCTTCAAGTCTGGGACTCCGAAGCCACCCAATCTTTTTGGCGTGCACAGAATTGACCAGGAGATCCATTTCCATTTGGTTCTCTTCCATATGAAGGCTCTCAAGCTTTTTTTGATTAGGAGGATGTGGCTTTTATAGAATGCACAAATAGAAAGAATGTAGAACGAGGCAGGTGCCAGAATATGCTTGACCATATGAAGGCTCTCAAGTTTTTTTCAATTAGGAGGATGTCGCTTTTATAGAATGCATAAATAGAAAGAATGTAGAACGAGGCAGGTGCCAGAATATGTTTGCTCTGATTACAGAACCATTGGTGTAAAGTCATCTATCGATGTCTTTGATACGAAGCTGACATTTCCTTCAAACTCTTCACCTTCCACTATCAGGGTTGTTGCATTGACATGGAGCGAGTAGTAGCAGCTTCCTCCTTCACCTTGACCTCTCTTGCTTGGAACTGCCCCCTCAATTCTATAGAAAGAAGAACTTGTGTGTGATGACATATGTGTTTTGGCTGATACATATCACACGCAAGCTATTCCCACCGCTAATTGGGTTGCCGAGTGCAAGCGCTAGTGCTTTGTGGCTTGCAACAATCGCGTGGCTTTTGCTTGGGCATTCGGATTGAAATGTTGTTTGAAGTCATTGTGGGGTGACTTTTCCAAAGACAATGGCTTGTTCACTGCAAGAATGCATGCACCACGTACTAGGTTAAGTGTTTACTTACATGAAAATGTGTTTTCGTATGAAGCTATTAGTCTTGTTGCTTTCTATTTAACACCTCTGTGGATTGGGGCTTAATTTGCTTATGGCGATGCTGTCGTCTTGGTTTTTTCTCCTTAGTGTTACGATTACTTGGAATTTGTAAAGACATCGAAAAACAGATTGCTCTTGAGGACACAGTAGGAACTTAAGGATACATGATCAGCTTTTTCACGAAAGTTATTTATGGTTAAAAGAGAGCAGTGTTGAAATTGAGTGCAACAAAGCAACACTATTACATTTCAATGCACCACGCCATCTCCATTTCATTGTAGCACACCATCTCAATTCTCAAGAAAAGAATACTTGCAAAATGGAATTGTTGAATTTCGAGTGCCTGTTGAGGACCACCAGCCCATAGCAACACTCCGCGGCCTATTTGAAAAATGACTACATCATAATAATTCTCTACACATTTTTTCATGGCAATTCATCGTGTAAAACCATAGCCTCTTTGCACATGCTATATGTGCAACAATAGCAACAAAGCCTACTGTTGCTGTAGAAGTATCCTGCATGTGTACCACCATTTGAAATCAAAATTGAAAACTTTGATGAAAGAAATGTCAACAAAAGGGAGAGTACCTTCGCCATATGCCTTGCAAGCCGATGCTTGAAAAGATTTATGAAGAGAACGCTTTGCAGTGTCTTTCCTCATCGGAGAGTTTTTGAGCAAATCAGATTGTTTGGGGGCCGGCTTCCAGGTGAAAAAAGAACAGGAGAAGCTATCATTGAGGTGTGTGGTTTCTCGTCGGCCTTTTTTCCTGCATGAGTACCAAAAAACAATCTTTAAGCAAGCAAACCGGATATAGACAGTACATCAAGTCTATTATTTCAATAGAATTTACCTTTGATGGCAAACATGGCATCATCATTTGCAACAACAAGTTTGAGCATTTCTGCAGATCCGACATTGGGGAAAAAAAACACATGAATGTTTTTGTACTTTGTGACATCAATAACAAAAAAGAACTCCATGCACACAACGTCAAGGAGTGCACGTGGCAACATAATTTCAATCATAGCCAAAATTGAATGGATTTCTCAACACGAACAAAGGGATGAGATTTTTGACATAATTTCAATCATAGCTGAAATTGAATGGATTTCTCATCACGAACAAAGGGATGAGATCAGATAGAAGTAAGGAGAAAGAACGATCAACTATTACAGTCGACAGCAAGTTTCAATGGAAGAAACACTCAAATTTGCTCTAACTATGCACCGTATGAAGAAACTGTGCTCAAGATGCCTCGACTTATGGTGAGATGCACCTGAATTGAAGATGCACAGGCTAGCCAAAATGAACATAGGAATACACCCGAATTGAAGAAACAAGCACAAATTGAACAATCAAGCAACAAATTGAAGAACTTGAAAATAGGAAGAGAGAGTACGCTTTAGAAAGGTATCATTTCTTATGTCCATAGACTCTCCAAATCATTTTGGTGCACCATCTTCTATTTCATGATCGGAATTGTGCTCTCCCACAACCTTATACTTAGGTGAAATCAGTCCACACACTTTATCATTCGACTTTTTCTTTGCCTTCGAATAAATGCATGTAACAAAAAGACAGCACAATCAAAAATCGGGTTCTCTGAAGATTTCTATGCCCTTGAATAAATGCATGCATGCAGTAGGAGAGCACAATCACAAAGTGGGTTCTCTGAAGAATCAATGATAAAAACTATTAATGTGTTTTGTGGGTAGCAATGCAGATTAGAAAGTTGCAAGCTTTGTAGATGTCACACATTAGAGATAGCATACTCTCTAATGGTCGTGGGTAATTTGTAGATACCAACAAGAAATCTACCTTTGATGATTGACATAGCGTCGTTGTCCAGATTTAGGAAATCACTTGCACTAACACGTTTTAGCATTTTTGTGCAAACAAAATTCCAACAAAGGTGAATTACTCACAACCTGAAATCAACTCTTAGAAAGATGAAAGTGAATGAAAGAATTGAATAACGAATTGAGAACAAGGAAGAAACAAAAACCATTTGGAACATATTTCCTGTATCCATAGATTTTGCAGCACCTTCTCACCCAGCATCTCCTATCTCATGATCAACTCCCACAATCTCATGCTCAGCCACGGCAGAAAACAAGAAAACACCAAAAAACACATCACAAAGAACTCCATTCACCTACTTATAAAGAAGAGTTTGAATCCTCTGCTTTAATTGCACCACGTGGATCGATTCTCTCCAGGCCCTAAGAACATCAACAAAAGCCTACACCGCCATCGACCAGCTTCTCTAGGCACAAAAAAAGCCTTCATCCACATGCAATGATTCTTTTTTACCAAAAAAAGACCTCCATGCACACAAGGTCAACAAGTGCACATGAAGAACATGAGTGCACGTGAACAAGATTGACGTTGACCAACCCCAAATTATTGGAAACAAAAGATAAATCAACATTTTTTGACGTCTTCGTATGGAAGCCTTCATTAAGGTCGACCCATGGTAGGCCAATAAAATCAACTTTCTCTCTCTCTCTCTCTCTCTCTCTCTATATATATATATATATATCTCCCTCCCTCCCTTGCTCCCTGTGTGTGTGTGTGTGTGTGATGTATGTATATATCTATGTATAAAATTAACATGAAATGTAAAAATACAAATAAATATCATATGTATAATGTAAAATCTCTCTCTCTCTCTCTCTCTCTCTCTCTCTCTCTCTCTCTCTCAGGCCTACATAAAGAACTAAAAGTTAAGTAAAAAACATTTGAAAAAGGAATATTTAAAAGGTATTAAAATGCGTGTGTGTGTGCGTGTGGGGGGGGGGATGCATTTGATCTAGTTCATGCCGGTTCATGATGGTTTCGACCGATCCAGATCTTTTCTGTTTGCATCATAGTACGAGCCGCTGGTTTTTGTGAGCATGTGTGTGTGTGTGTGTGTGTGTGTGTGTGTTTTAGATGGGGTGGTAGCCATCCATACAAAAAGAAGCGTGGATTGATGTGGTCAGAGAAAATTTGACTAAGGACATGGTCAATGGATTTGAACCCACATGCCTATAAAATGACCAATAGCTTTCTCCCCTGATGAAGAGGATCATGGAAATAGATTGGCAATTAATCCCCATGTTTATGCTGCCAAGAGTGAATATCACACAGTGGTGTCATTTGCTGCATGCATCGCTAGGTTGGTATCACATTTTTTTGGTTGGGGTTTCAATCTACTCAACGGATTGCTACCCATGCATGAGAGTGTTTGTGTGCAGAATCATGTGGCCAAAAGGTTGCCCAACTTCTTACAAAGGGTGAACCTCAAACCCTGACTCTCATCTATTGCCAACATGAATCACTCCACCCTCTTTTAGGGCTACAACACTTGCATTACAGATGCAAGTGATGTGTTTGGACTCAAAGCCTTGTCTATGCATTTCAACTTTGATAAAATAGTTCCCATAGCATATGTAGAAACTTGCTAGATGATGTCCTCGTACATTTCTTCCTTGAGGGTATCCAAATCTGAAATGGCTTCATGAAACTCCTCTACTGAACCTCGCAAAGTAAGGATGTAAACCACATGCAGCATGCAATGCAATCAAAATGTGCTCAGATGTCTCAACTTTGGGTACAGGCAGGCATAAACTAGCAAAATAAAGACTATTTAGTATTTAGTATCTAAACAATGAACTTGTGAGTCGTCACATAGTAATATAGAACATAGGGGGTAGAATCTACGATCCCCTTATTGAATCTCAGGAGACTTGTTGGCCATCACCTTGCCACACATCTTATAACATAGCTGCTCATTCCCCTTATGATTAGCATTTTGCTAGAGGCCCATGGAGTTTGCTCATCTTCCTCTCTCCTTGATGTTGTTCAAACCACTTCTGCCTCTCAATTCCCCTTAGCCACCATAAACCTGCAATTCATTAGCTGATCAATACAATGGCAATTGGTACGAGATTGGTGCATTCATCATCCAAAGAAATGGGATGAGTCCCCCTACAATTTCTAGAATCTGGGATTCCCCAACACTACAAGGCTTCCAAAAGAAATGTATAACATAGAAGATGCAGCCTGGGTATTTAACCATTTTGAGAAATCTACCTTGCTCGATAATCTTGTTGGATTATATCCAACCCATTTCCCTAAATGGAGGCAAGAAGCTATGATTGCTTTGCCTAGGTAATCAAGGCGGGATGAAGATTTGTAATAAATTCAACTGTGCACATCACAAATCAATAGGGTGGTACAAAATCTCCAATTTATGGGAACACTTGGAGTAGAATTCATCCATGGAATCCCTTAACATATCATTTTAGACCTATGTAGAGCAACCTGGATGTGGAAAGTTATGACTTGATTTGAAAATGTGATGGGCAAGGCACTTCCTAGACATATGGGTGGAAGGGTTGCAAGGAATGGAACTACCCTATCAGTTCCTAGAGTTGGGATAAGATAATGGGGCACCGACACAACTAGAAATAAAAATTACACTGATCTAGGTTATATCTAACCCTTTGGTTTACCTACTACAACATGATGACATTTTAAAAATCTTCATTCAAAAATACTAAGATGATTCATAGGTACTATGGACCATACAACCAAGTGACATTTTAATTAATTTACTTAAAAAATACTAAGATGGATCATAGATACCATGGTCCATACAATATCATCTGTAGAATGAGAGGAATAGCTTATTAATAAGGGCTAACCCCTACTTCTAGGATACATGATGTATTCCACGTTCACTCTAAACCACATGTCCATCAGAATAAATATGTACCTATAATATATGATCAAGTGAAAAGATTTCAAAAGTTGAAAGCTCTTGGCAACTTGAGCCTATTTATTCAAGAATGTCCTTATATTATGTTTGGTTTAGTTCTGTAATAATATTTGGGCTACCTTCGAAGAAATTTTGTTCTTTAAGCAGAAATGGATGTAATGAAGAAGGGGTTGACCATCTCCATGGTAAGTTAATGCAGGTTAGGCAACCCTACCCTAGCCAAGCTTGTCTAGCTATTAGGTAGTGGATGGCCAAGGATGAGGTAGGTATGGATGTACTTTCAAAACCCCACTTCGTTCCAGGGATGACATCCCACAAAATGCCATTGCATTACCCATAGGCCTCAACATATATTAATTGAAAGGCCTTAGTAGTGAATTTCAATAAAAGGCTCTTTTTAAAGAATATTTTGCACCCCCATATTGGATTTATAACCCATACATCACATTTTTTCCAAGGATATCAAGGTTCTCTCCCTCATACATTCCTAGAGAGGTTGTACTACTGATTTCTAAGAGGCCAAGATTTATGGAAACTTTGGGTTCAACTTCAATTCTATTGAGTGAGCATTTTGTGGAATTCTGATCATCCCCTCTCTCCTTGATGTTGTTCAAACCAATTCCACCTCTAAATTCCACTTAGCCACCATAAACCTGCAATTCATTAGCTGACCAATGAGCTAAGGCTAACATAGCATCAGGAATCCAATGCTTATATTCTCAAGAACTGAGTTCCAGCTGCAATGAGTCATAAAAGGACCCATTGCAAGATGAGACATCACATAGAGTTGAAGTGCCTACTTTACCTCAATTTCTTGGCCTTTCTTTGGACAAAGAAATATTTCAATACAGTGGTAGTTGGTGCATTCATAATCCAAAAAAATTGGTTGAGTCCCTCTATAGTTTATAGAATCTGGATTCCTCAACATTGCGAGGCTTCCAAAAGAAACGTATAATATAGAAGATGAATCCTAACTATCCAGCCATTCTGAGCAATTTGCCTCACTCAATAATCTCATTGGATTGTATCCAATCCATTGCCCTAAAGGGAGGCAAGAAGCTATAGTTGCTTTGCCTAGGTAATCAAGGCAGGATGAAGATTTGTAATAAATTCAAGGGTGCATAGCACAAATTCAAGAAGGTGGTACAAATCTCCAATCTGTGGGAAAACTTGGAGTAGAATTCATTCATGGAATTGCTCTAACTATCATTTCAGACATACTTAGAGCTCAGGGGAGCCAAAATGTAAAAACCCCATATAGCATGTGTGATCAAGGGTATTAAGACATCCCCCTACCTACGGATTTTTATGACCTATATACACCCCTTCTGTAGATTTGGAGATGATTAAAGTATCCCTTATGTATGAATATGGCAGATTGCAAGATTGCAGCCACTCCCATGGAACAAAGTTTGAAACTACTAAAGATTGCAGCCACTCCCATGGAACAGAGTTTGAAACTTACTAAAGATTGCAGCCACTCCCATGGAATAGAGTTTGAAACTTACTAAAGATTCAAAAAATCCTACCATCAATGATAGGTACTATCGACAGATCATCGGATCTATTATATATCTGACTATCACACAACTAGCTATTTGTTTATGCAGTATGTTCACTAGCACAATTTATGGAAAATCGAAAATAGTCTCACTGGAATGCAGCCAAAAGAGTCTTGAGATACACTACAGGTACAAGACACTTTGGAATAGAATGGGGAGGAAGTCATCCAAGGTTGCATGGATACTGTGACAGCAATGACTATGCCAGAGATCATGAGACCAGGAGATCCACATAGGGATATGCATTTTTCCTTGGTCAAGGTGCTATATCATGGTTGTCAACCAAACAACCAACTGTTTCTTTGTCTTCAACTTAAGCAGAATATAGGGCACTCACTACAGGTGCATGTGATGCTATATCGTTCAGAAGACTATTGCAAAAATTGGTTACTTTGATGAATCAAAGCCAACAACAATATATTGTGATAATCAATTAGCTCAAGCATTGGCCAAGAATCCAATATATCACTCCAAGAAAAGCACATAGATGCCACAGAGCACTTCATTAGAGAAAGAGTGTTACTTTGTGACATCACACTACAACATTCTGATAGCAAAGAGAATATTGCAGACATCTTTACCAAACCACTTGGCAAAGAGATTTTTGAGAAGCACCGATAAGCACTTGGTTTGATGCATAGGAAGGACATTCCCATTAAAGGCATGTGATGGAATGTGATGCCCAGTCCTTCTTCAATTCTCTAGAATCATCATCTTGATGGAAGGCCTACTTCATGATGTTGATCTTGAGGGAAGGTTTTGAGGAACCATCTAAACATCATATTTTGATATGCGCATAGAACTAACCCAATAGAGTGCTATAAAGGAAAGGGTTAGATACCCTAACCCTAATGCTAAAAGGGTTTGTATATATTCTACATTTTCAACTAAATCTAGTGTACAGTTAGTCATTTGTGGTGTGCTCTCTAGTTGTTCCCTCTCTCCTCATCTCCACTCTTCTCCTGTCTTCTCTTCATATTTTGTCATTTGTATGGAGATTTGGATGTGCATACTTATGCTTTGAACTCTCCCTATATGGTGTAAGAAATAAAACTCATCTTATTAACCTTTTACTCACAAAACTCTAGGGAATCCCAATGCAAAATAGTCTAGCCTTGTCATCTCACTTCAAAGAGTAATGTGTATAGTTTTGTAGTTCTCCTTCGTAGTTGAATGGACAACGACCAATGCACATAACTTATTTTTTGAATGGCACTGTGGCATGAACCATGGATCTTGCTGGGCATGGGGAGTCCATAATTATTGGATTTTGAGTTCATCCTACTGGAAACAAAAGTCCTCACAGTAACCTTTCACCTAGCTAGCCGAATCTAAGATAGTTTAGCCTTGTCAGCTCACTTCAAGGAGCATTGTATATAGTTTTGGAGTGTTTTTTTTGTAGTTGTTGAGTATAAGGAAATGGACCATGGATCTTACTGGACAGAGGAGCTCCATCCTTATTGGATTTGGAGCTCACACTCCCAAGCACTTGCATACAGATAATTTCTAGATGTTATCGGTGGGTTTTGGCTTTGTAGTGTGCTCAAATGGCAAGGAAGGAGAGCCCAACCATGAGTAAAGTAGCAAGCTATTTGTAGGAATTTGTTGAGTTGATAGCTCACAAGTAACTTCTACCTATTCACCATATAGGTAAAAAAGGACTTTTCCTAGTTCCAAATGAGCAGAACTAGGAAAAGTCCTAACTAGAGAAAATGGGCCAATTCCTAGATACTCCTCCTAGGAAAAGGAAGGAGTCTGTTCCACATCCAATTTCCTATATAGGAGTTTTATCCTATATAGGATTTTTTTCCTATATAGGAGTTTTTTCCTATATATTGCGATTTTTTCCTGCATAGGGGGTTTTTCCTATATAGTTAATTTTTTCTACATAGGAGTTTTTTTCTATATCAACTTTCGAATATAGAGAAAACTTGGAAAATAAAAGTAAAATAAAGCAATTTTTTCTTTATAGTAACTTTTCAGTTAAAAAATGAAAGTATTTATTTTACTTCAATCTTGAAAAATAAATATTTCAACAAAGTTTAATCTATAAAATATATAAGTTTTATGAATTTACTTGAAAATCATTGTTAATGAAATAATAATTATTCATCAACTTTACTATTATATAGAGAGAAGTTGGAAAAGAAAAGAAAAACAAAGTAGTTTTTTCTTTATAGTAACTTCTTATTTAAGCAAAAGTAGTTTTTTTATTTCAATCTTGAAAAATATTATTTAAAAAAGTTTAATTTACAAAATATATACACCAAGGCTAATGGAAGACATGATGCAATGGAGAGATTGAAGGCATCTTATGATAAAAATTTAATTGCCACAAACATTGAAGACATTATATGCACATTAAATCATGCTTATTACAAAACCATATGATATGCAAAGTATAACGAAGGGTAATAGAAGACATGATGCAATGGAGAGATTGAAGACATCTTATACACTAGATTTGAGGAAACACAGTAAATTCTTTAAAACTCAAGGATTCATCATGATTAAAGTTGCTATGTACCTGGTTCTCAAAAGATCCCTCTACGTTGCTCTCATGACCAACATGGGTAAATATGTCATTGTCCTATAGCGTTTAACATCATAATCTAATCTCATGTTCCCATAAGCTCTATCTTCTTGGAGTAGAAGTAATGATGAAATCTATTTCATTAAAAAATCAAGTAATCAATACAATTAAAGTTACCAAGTACCTAATTCAAAATAGACCCATCCACATCTCCTATGTGGATTGTATGTGTAGGTGTGTTATTTTCCTACAAATCAACCCAAGCTATTATAACGGATTTCCAAGTGGTTCAAATCATCAAGAAAACCCAATCAATGCATCTACATATTAAGATAATACTCCCAAATCAAGAGAGTATATTGCATTAAAAAATTTTAAGATCAATCTCATATTTATGAATCTATCTCACCATTTCTTGGGGTGAAGGTGCTTGGATTATTGGGGCCATCTTTTGTTTCTTCTCCTACTTTCTTTTTCCTTGCATCCACACCAAGACCCATTGATAGATATCTTGATCTTTCCATAGATAACTCGCTCCTAGAAACTACAATGGTAATATATGAGGAAGATTTCTAGAAATGACATCTTTGATTTGCTCTTGTCCCTTTGAGTTGTGACACAAATCCACATGTGCATTGTCGAACCAACTTCTTACGAGATGGCGATTGGTGCACATTATGGCATGTTGCTCTTTGAATTGCTTGGCCAAGAGCTCTTTTCCATAAATCTTATGGACGTCTCGATCCCTCTTGGTTTTGGCACATGAAATATCTGTTCATAGGTCGGTGTCTCAACCAAGGGATCAATGCTAGATCTACATCTAGCATTGGACTTTTCCTTGATCTCTTTCAGGTGAGAAGAAGAAAGAGGATCTTTTTTTGTTGAAGGGCCTTTGATGCTAGTTAGCATGTTTTTCATTAAAGGACTCAACTCTTTTGACTTGAGCATATGCTCAACAAGAAGAGAGACATCATCATGAGTGTAATGTTTTTCCATAAAAAAAATGGTAACACTGCTGTCACAAATATAAATTCACCATCTTCATCAGTAAGAAACTTAAGATCACTATGTAGATGTAAACTTTTTTTTAAAAAATTTCTACTTAACATATAGATGTATCAAATACTTAAAATGAAAATGCAAAAAAACCAAGGTCTAGGACTTACCTTATAAAGATTTGAGCTAACATTTGAAGGTCCTAAGGCAAACATTGTTTGGCTCACGAATAACAAAATAACATCAATAATTTTGTATGTCAATAATGAGAAAGATAGATGACTTTATCATTATTAGTAATTACATTGTTGCTTGCCATGCCACTGGCAAGATCCTCACATTCCCATCAACCTCTAGTCTCTTTCTTGTAATAACCACCCAATTACACAAACTAATGCAACAATGCCATGCCCTCCAATTGTCCTCTTCAAGATCAACTTTCCACTTGTCTCATGACTTTTGATATTGTCTCAGCAATGCTAGTTGGACTTGCTTATTCTCAGAGACCACTTGTCTAACAACGGCATATTGTGAACCTTGAGAACCTTTGATATGATTATTTAACTTTACTAACATGACATCACCTTGCTCTGGCCATGGAGGTATAGATTCAGGAAACCATGGAGCCAATAATCTCCCATGGACTATTAAATCCTTGCATTCATATGCAATCACGCTATTAGATCCCTTACTCAATTGTATAAACTTGTGCAACAAAGAAGTTAGAGGCCATATGCAATCCCAAGTAAATGGAATGTAGTTTCTTTGCAGGATACTCATTCCAGTCACATCACATCATCTACTAGTAAAGTCTCAATCCCCTCTTTCATTGTGATCCGTTGCCTATAATATTCCGCACTAAAAAAAATCATAAACTCCCCATCTTGTTGGATAGCAAAAAAGGATAAGATATGTCCTTTTCCCACACTTGATAAGTCTTCAACACTCTCACCTGGTTTAACAACTACCTCATCTCCCACCTTGTAGACTTCTCTCTTAAACAATACTTTATTGTAAGCAATGACATTTCCAAAATTTCCATGGTTCCTTTCAATACCAAAGAACTGCTCTAGATAGCAAACTTCTTCATCTTGTAGGCAACGATAAGTTTTTTTCTTTTTAGATATTGCAATCCCTTTTTGCTCTGGTAAAGCCCCTCACATGGAGATCCTTGACCATATTGAAGAAAAGAATCCCATATTTCTTGGGCCTTCACAATAAAAGAAACTTCAAGAATCCCATGCTTGTGCCAATCAAAGCAGTCATATTTTTTTGGATCTAAAGGTGCATATCCATTTGGCAGAACAACAAATGTATGTATGTCTCTAAGCATTCTGAAAATAGGAAAAAGACCATCTCTATCCCTTTGTATGTGATCAAAAACCTAGGCAAACAATCTGCAAGTATGATAGATAACATAAGAGATCTCATTCTTGTGATTGTTTGAGGATATCTTTACATATGTAGATACCTTGCCCTAAAAAACATAGTGCTCACCAAAAACATCATGCATGCCATGTCGTACAATATCATCAAAAATTTCACCCATACATGCATAAACATAGATTTTGCATATGTAAGATTCCATATAAATATTACACAGATAAATATTATACATATGCAAGATGCTCCTAGAAGGAAAGCACAAACATGCCACATGCTCAAGAGGAGATGAATTTGGACCCATATATTGCTCTTCCTGACTCTCCAAGATAGCAACAAGGTTTTTGCCACTTGCATATCTGACTCTTACCATCCCTTATCATGAGTGTAATTATAAAACAAGTGAACAATGTCGATTAAGAGAAGTCCTAAGTCATATAAATGTGTGGGTACATCTTGTACTACACAAAGGATATAAGGCAAGCACCATTGAATGAACTTTTGATTCTCCTCAGCCTTGGAGCTATCATGATACCTGCTAGGATTTTGAGGCCATCATCCAAAACGAACTGAATTAAAAGAGACCTTGGAAACCTCTTCAATAGCTCCATCAATTGCCCTTTTCACATCATTTGGTGATCCCTTAGTGAGAGAAGAGATATATTTTTTGAACAAGTTCAATGAAAGTATATGCATGACATTAAAAACAAGATCTAAGGAAATATTGAAGCCATACAAGTCATACAACATCCAAAGAATTGACTCTCCTGATAGTCTTGCATCTCGTAAAATAGCATCTCTGTTATGTTGAGTGTACACCCTCTTTGACAAGGACAATGCATGTGCCATTTCAGAGACTAATCTTTTAGGAGGAGGATATCTTCCTTGATATCTATTTCCATATAGATATATCGTCCTGTGAACCTTGTATTTGAGGTGTCCAAGGTAGCTTGCGGTTTGTCCCTATGACAAAAAGCTTGACCGCCATCTTTGAGAAGACCGACTTTACATTGTGCAGGATGATCTGCAGTAACCATCATGAGTATTCCATGAACCTTACAAGTTTTGACATGGCTATACCATTGTCCATGATGGATTTGATTGGGTAATCATAATAGAGCTCTATCCCCTCAATGAACAGGGTTTCCAATTCAACAACCAAGGGTCTTAAAAATGCACCCAAAATATCATCAGAATTTTTAATAAGCTTCTTGCAACTAAAAGGTATAAAGCTAACAGGTAACACCTCAATAATAGATCTCTTTCCACTATTTAAAATGAGGACTTCAACCATGCCATAATCCTTTTGGGTTGTATGAGATGCTTGAAAGCCATCAAAGTGGACACAAAAAGCAAAATTTCTAGGATCACTCTGCCACAAAAAATGAAGATACTTCAAATGAGCAAATTATCAAGATTCAAACAAGCCTTTAATGATGGAACATGGTATAATGAAAGATCTACTTACATGTTGTATCTTTCTTTCACATCGAATATGAGAATAGCATCTCTTGCAAAAGAAGTCAAACACTTTTTCTTCCTCATTCCACCCATCTTGTAATACTTGTGACATATTGGAGCTTGGAAAGGCCCTATATGCCTTCTTGCAATAAAATTTGTTGCATATTACTGGCAATTCATTTGTGGAATCTGGATTCCAAAATTGTTGATATTCTTTGCATTTCATACCATCCCAAAACTCCTTTATATATTTTGGTTGGTCATTCTGTCCTTTCCCTAACCATCGCTCTTGATTATGCCACATTGTGAGAAGCTTGTGGCATAGAGCATGACTCTTGGTCAAAAGTGATAGTCGTTGATATAGAGGAACATAATCAAACACAATCATATCTTTTCTCATGACATTACATTGTCGACATTTCTTGAAGCATTCTAAGCAATCACATTTGAGCTTCTTTTTTATTCGAGCATTTGCATCACACAAGCAATAAATGATCTTTCTTATGTATCTATCTTCATTACTAGGTTGAAATACCTCAAGACCATGTGCATTATCTTTGCTACCAGTGCACATTCTAAAGCATTGTGATTGAACCATACCAAGTCTAGTGTACAAGTTTTTTAATTGAACCCAGCATGCTGGAACTCTGACTCCATCGAGATCATCATCCCATGTTGGTGGAAGTTGGACTAGTAATGAACTAAGGCTTTGCTTTTTGTTTGTGGTGTTTCTTTTTTCAACCCTTTTTCCTCCCATGTCTCCAAATAGTAGTTGAAGCATCTCATCTTGAAACTGTATAGATGCTTGATTCCTATCCCACAAGGCTTGCATCTCAATGCATCTTTCTATGATTCTATCCTCTAAGGTAAAGTCACTTTGTAGATGCTCATCATCAATGTCCTATAGTAGATCTGCCTCATCTCTAAAGTTTTCCTCATTTCCAAAACAATCCTCCTCAAAGAAATCATCATCTCCAATAATACCAGACTCTCCTTCAACATTTCCTTCACAAGATTGATTAGGATCCTCAACCAATGTAGAAAATCCTAAATTTGAGAAAATCCTTGTATACCGTTGTTGAATTTGATTATGTCTTGTGAAATATATATAGGCAAAGCTATTCTAAAGCCATACTGCAATAAAAAGAAAATAAAATTAGTTCATTTGATCCAATGGAAATACAAAAGCATAAAGTCAAGAAAAACTTCGTGTCAAACCTGAGGATGGCTATTATGACCTTGTCATTAACCTCTTTCTTGAAGTTTAAAAGGATTGAAATGTCATTTTCATCGACTAGAAAAGTAAGAGGTTGTTCTTGAACTTGAAACCTAACTTGAAATGACTTCTCCATCTGCTGCAAGGTATGATTATTTTCTAGACTCATCCGATGGATAGCCAGATCAGCTTTGCTTTCTTGAGATGAGCTTCCTATATTCTCTACTCCAGCTATGTCCTCCTCATCCTCCTCCTTTTCCTCCTCCTATACAAGGATAAAATAATTATGAGATTCAAAATGTTAAATTAATTATAATTAAAAAAAATTTAAATAAATAAAGAAAATTAAAGATAAGTTTTCATACCTCTAGATATCTTCATGGTCTTTTTATGTAACCTTCTGAGGCAAGGATAGTGTCATTTCCATCCCCTTCAGCTTCCTCACTATCGCTGGTTCCTCACTATCATATCCAGAGCTTTCAGCATTTTCATCATCTTTCTTGCTCTCATCATACATGGCCATCTCTATGTGAGCATCCTCTTCATGTGAGATCGGATCTTTCTTATCATACTTTATTGTGAGAGAAGGCACAATATCAAGGTATTCCAAGCAAGCAGGGCTCTCAGTAATATTTACATGGTGTCCTTTTTTTATAAGAGCTTCAAACAAATGTCCCATTCGACACAATGTGACTTCCCATCTGGACGGCAACAAAAATTCCATCATACTAATTAAAAGATCAGCACTTTTTGCTGGCCTTTCATAGTGATTTGCATTGTGATGGAGGGGACTTGGAGCTTCATGCTCTTCCAGCACTAGTTGCAATCGCTTTGCATTCCCTCTTATGTTGTTCTGTAAGGAGTGATCATTGTAAGAGCTCTTCATGCACAAGAAAAAGGTTTCAAGACTCTGTATCTTGAGACCGCATTCTCTCTTGTCCCTCTTTCTTGAGTATATACCATTGTAAATCTTAATCTCATTGCCATATTGTTTTTCTAGAGTAGCAGACATTTTTTCCTTGTCATCTTTATCAACAAATATGACTATGTTACATAGTCCCACTCTACCAATGGTGGTATGTAATATTCTGTCAAGGAGTTGACGAATGTCATCCGGTGATATTTCATAGACAAAGAAAAGATGAGGCCTCTCCCAAGTAGTGTCGTCAGACAAAAAATCATTCAATGAAACTCCCTTGCACTCAACACGTTTTCCAGACTCTGAAATGATCTCATGTATGAAAAAAAAGCCCTTGTCAAAGTTTTTGCTTTTTTGAGAGTGTGCTTATTGATGACTTTTTGTGCATATGCATACACATTTTCCGAAATGTCACTTGCCATAGAAGGAGTAATTTCAGATCCATCATCTTCTACCTTCAGCCATTTATGCACCCAAGCTTTTTGTTTAGCCGACGGTAAAGCTAATGCCATCTACCTCACAATGCTATGATCAATTTTACATTGGCTAATTGGAATATTTTTTTCTACCAGCAAATATTCAATTGCACTCTTTACTGCATCATGCTTGACCTGTTGGATGATGCAATCTCCCATGCAATGATCTTTATCCTTTTTGCCAAAAAACCATTCTTTGGACATTAATTTCTTAGCAGCAAGACTTGCGTGTATTTGTCTGGCAAGTTTCTTAGAAGCCTCCACATCCGAGCCATCATCTCTTTTTCCTCAATGTTCTTTGCCTTGTCTTTAATCAATGATGGAGCCTCATATGTGACATCTTCCTTCTCACATGCAAGACACACGTCTACGTCTTTGATCTGATGAAAAACTTCATTGCTATGGAAAAGTATGCTTGTGTAGTCTTGATACCTTTCCCTTACTGTCTTAAAGCTTGTAATCACCTCTATTCTTTCCTGCTTTCCCCTTGGTACAATGGCACTCAAGCATGTGTAGAAGTCAACAAGATTATCCGCTTGCACTTTAGTTACAATTCTTCTGAGAGTAGTCACAGGAGAATGAAAATTTCTCCATATGGTCCTAGCTTTGAGCAACATCTTTGAAGTGGAGGTGATCTTTCGTAGTGCATGAATGTCATGATTAAGTCTTTCTGACTAAATCAAATATTTTTTCTCGTTCTTGAAGATACAAATGCATGCATAATAGTAGTGGAATTAAGGCACACTCATGAAGGTTTGATAAGTAATTTCTTCTTTGTTATATGCCTCTCTAGAACGCTCATTACAAGCATAGGCATAGTGATGACCATCTATTGCCTCAAATGTGCAATGAGCTAAGAATTTTCTCTTGGCATCCTTCATATGTCATTCTGGATCATTCACTGAACTCTGTCCTTCTTGAAGTGAGGGAACTTATTTTCTGAGGAACTTAGTGAATTGAATCTCAAAATCTATAGGCTAAGAGAAATCGATGGATTGACTAGAATCTCCTCTAACTGGCCAAAATGCCCTTGGACGGAGTACCAAATTAGAAACAACTGGTTTTTTCCCATCAATCAAAGCCTAAAAAATCTTTTTAGCATAGACAATAACTAAGGTCCTGTTGTTGGTGAAGATGCCTGCTTTGACCACTATTGAAGCCTGTATAACTTGAGTCTTCTGGCCCCATATATATCCTAGATCCTCATCTGTCACAGCCTCATTCAAGCAAAGATTTAGGTTCTTCATTGATAACATTTTTGCTTCTGAATCTAACTCCATTTCAAGACCCTCCGCATCCTCTTCGTGTTCTTCCTCTTCTCTTCTTTGCCCTTTCTTTGTATATGAACGACCTCTTTTTTGAGTTATAGGACTTGGAACTGTAGCCCGTGAAGTACTCGCCTTTTGCATTTGATGTCAGGGTTTATTTTTTAGGGGCTCTATGGAACCGCTTTAGATCACCCTACTTCTTCTTCTATTGCCTCAACTTCAAGTATACTCAAGGGCTGCACTTGTTCTGTTATTCCATCAACTTCATGAGTTACACCATCTAAGTGAGTAATACCATGAACGAGAGATGCATTTACATGTCCTGTCTTATCTGATGCATGTTGTGTCTCAACCAATTCAATTCCTATCTGAGATGCATGTGTATGTCCTGTATCATCTGATGCATGTCGTGTCTTAGCCAAATCAATTCGTATCTCACATGTAGATCCCTTGTAAGCATCCATGTGTACAAGACCCTCATCCAACGCAACAATGTGTTCTATCTCATCCACTCTAGTTCCTCTCTCATTTGTATTACCATGAACCAGGTCTACATGGTGTGTCTCATCACTTCCTTTCTCATGTGTGGATTCTTGCACCTTAGGTCCCTCCAATGAAGTTGAACCTTGTTCAATAACACCCTGAAAGTATTCAAGGATTATCTTTGACTGCATTTTTCTTGCTTCCTTAATGGGAAATTCCTCCCACACATGTTGGAGGATCTCCAATGCAGAAACCAATTCAAGAAATCTAGGCGCTCTTGGCGGTAGCATCACAAAGTGCATTGCATCTTTCTTTGAAAGAAGAAACAATCTGTTGCTCATTCTTGACTTTGTGTAAATCATCATTTTATTGCTATCTTTTTCAAATTTTATTCCTAGTAAGGTGCCCCCTTGAATCAAATTGCTCTTTGAGAAAGATACATCTGATGCCTGCTCATCTTTCTCCAACTCTCTCTTTGTCATCACTAGAATGAGACTTCCTTTGCTCAATATTAAGAACCATGCTTTCTTTGTTGTGTCAACAACAGTCCAGTTTGTGAAGTCCTTTGGGGCATAAATTCTTCCATTGTATTTCAGTGTCATACCATTGACAAATGCTTTAGCCTCAAGATCCATCGTATATTAAAGCACAACAAAAATTTTAGGTACTTAAACTATAATACTTTTGCATGAAGACTACAATTACTTTGATAAATCAAAAGTACAATGAGTCCCATTGATAAACCTCAAGTTTTCATTCTTTCCAATCATATAAGTGTCAATTTCATGCTTTGGGAATAGCTAAAAGGCTTTACAAGGCTTAGATACATGCATAAATGTGAAAAAAAATAAGGATTTACAATGAACTTATGGATAGTGTAAAATGAAATAAAGTACAATCGAATACAAATCTGAAGTCTGTCTGATATAAGTGCAATATGCTCTGTCAACTCCCACAACTGGTAGAAATATAATCTGCTCTATCCAATCCCATAATTGATTCAATTGTAATCTGTCTTGTCCATTGATACAACTTCCAATCATCTTGAAAGTTTTAAAACCTTGATCGTTGCTTAAATGGTAGGGTTGTTGTGAGTGTGAAACCGAATGTGAACGAATGGACTGGACTCCGATTAGGAACTAGTCGGGAAATTTTGAGCATGGCTTTGATTGGTTTTTTTGGAGTTCTCTAAGGACAAACTAATCTATGCTAATCTAGACTACTCCAATCGTCAAAGCGACGAAGAAAAGCAAGAAATAATTTCTTTTCCATTGTTCTTTTTAATATGCTTAGGTTGCGAGTTAAAAGCAAAAAATAATCTATTTTCCATTATTCTTTTTAATATACTCAGGTTACGAGTTTAAAAAAGATAAAATTTTTATTTACAAAAACTAATTTACTTACAACTCATAACAATTTAACATTCACATTAATAAGAAGTTAAATTCTTAATAAATTTAAATTTGACTTTATGAAAAATAATAAAAACTAAAAATTTAAATTGACTCCAAACCCTAAACCCTAACCCCTAACCCCTAACCCCCAAACATGAAGCCCAAACCCTCAAATCCTAAAACCTAACCCCCAAACCCCAATCCCTAAACCCAAACCCCCAAACCCTAAAACCTAAACCCTCAACTCCAAACCCTAAACCCTAAACCCAAACTCTAGAAGCCTAAACCCTAACCCCCAAACCCTAAAATCCTAAAACCTAACCTCCAAGCCCTAAATCCTAAACCCTAAACCCAAATTCCTAAACCCTATACCCTAACCCCAAACCCTTAAACTCCCAAATCCTAAACCCAAACCCCCAAACCTTAAACCCTAAACCCAAACCCTAAACCCTAATCCCTAAACCCTGAACCCTAAAACCTAAACCCTAAACC
>NC_141609.1:40983765-41083765 GCF_047967505.1 Dipteris shenzhenensis | reverse complement strand
ATGGAGAGCTCATTTGAAGTTAGGATTGTTTTGAAACGAGAACCTCAGTGTTTGAGCATTGATAGAGAAGAGGTTTCAATCCTCTCCAATCCTTTAAAAGAGGTTAATGGCAATGTTATCCTGGCCATTCTCAGGTAACGTTTGTTTATTTGTTGCTACTTCAATGAGCTAACATTTGTTTATTTGTTTACAGTGTAGTTATATATATATAGTTATATAGTGTAGTTATATATCAGTTTCCTAGTGCAGAATGCAAATCAATTCTATGAGCTAATGTTTGTTTATTTCTTGGTGCAGTGTAGTTATTTCTCAGCTTCCTAGTACAGTGCAGCATCGTGTCTATATGCTCAATGCTCTCCTTTCTTCTATTCTTAGCTCTCCTCAAAAGACTATAGAAGATGTTTGTACCTGGTTAAGCCCTTTGAATTTAAATGGGGTGCGAGTCATCTTTATGCCTTATCATGATGAGTAAGTATCAACTCTAACCTTATTTTTACTATTTCTTTGCCAAGTTTGTGTAAAACAATATTCATTTTTATTATGGTCGTGTAGCTCACATTGGAGTCTGATTGCTTGGGACCTTGAAGTCAACCGTTTGTGGTTTGTGAATTCAATGGAAGGCTATCATGCCAACTCCCCAAGGTAATTATTCTCTTAATATTTTTGTTACTTTCTTATTTTGTATCTTATGATCATGACATATTAATATATTTAATATGTCATGATGGACAATGCTGCATATCGGCTAGTATCTGCTGTCAGAACAACCACGGAGCAACAAGACCAAGTAGAATTCAAAAGACATCTACCAGTGGAGCAAAAAGATGGGCACAGTTGTGGGTGGAGAGTTGCCTACAACTGCATGTTATTTCTTAGAGAAATTTTTGATTTGAAATTACCAGTCAAAATAGAATCATATACAAAAGCCGATCTGCTAGCGTTTCGGGTTGAGAGTATTCAGCGTCTAATTGCTACCATTGGGAAATAACCTGAAAATATGACTACATTGCAGCATGTATAAAACCTCATGTTTATACTTGTATGCTTGTTCAAGCCTTTAATTGGGATGTGTAAATCTCATAACTTTTTTATATTTTCCTCCAAGAGGAGAAGAGAGTGAGTCTAATGAAAGCATGCTATCTTAATACTTCTATGATTATTTTAACCTTTATTTTTATTTGGAATGTGTAAATCTCATAACTTTTTAAATTTTTCCTCCAAGAGGAGGAGAGACTCACTCTAATGAAAGCATGTATGAAACCTTACTTTTTAAATTTTTGCTCCAAGAGGAGGAGAGACTCACTCTAATGAAAGCATGTATGAAACCTTATCTGCTTGTTTAAGCCTTTATTTGGGATGTATACATTGCATAACTTTTTTATATTTTTATAGCAGAAGGAGGATGTAGAAGACATAGCAAGTGAAGAAGAATACGATGTAGACAACTCCCTCAATAAGATGAGTCATGAAAATATGAATCTATTGGAGTAAATTGGAAGTTCATTCACGGCTATGTTGTTAATTCGACAACAACCTCATTTTTTTGAATTTGGTGAAGAAGAGATTTTAATCCTCTTGAATCCTAAGAAAGAGGTTAATGTCAAAGTCATTGCAACCATCCTCAGGTTTGATGCAGCCTTTTCCTTAGCTTTATACTTTGCTTATTTTGATTAAACCCAAGAAGCTAATACTTTTTTTTTATATATAGTAATGTTATAGCAAATTTTTTGCAAAATATACAAAGCATTTCATATATGCTCGATCCTCGTATTTTGGAAGTGCTTAGCAACAAAGAAGAAACCATAGAGGATGTTTGCAAGTGGTTGAAGCACGTTCCTAGAGGCACAAGTTATTTTCACAGCATATTATGAGAAGTAAGCATCAAACCCTACTTGTTTTTTCTATTGCATTGCTAGAATTGTCTCAAACATAGTAATTATTCTTTATTGATAATGCAGCTCACATTGGAGTCTGGTAGTTGTGGACATCTTTGCTAAGAAGTGCTTCTTTGCCAACTCAATGACATCCATCCATGGTACTGTGTTAGAGTAAGTATAGACTACACTTGTTGTCACTTCTTGACATGTAGATTGATATGCAATGCACATATTCATTGTTGTTATATGTTTTGATGTGCAAATCAGCTCGAAAGTTAGTAGGTGCTATCGACACAGTAATACGACAATATGACTTGGTACAACAAATAGAGTATATAACATGTCAGGTATCACATCAAGAGGATAGCCACATCTATAATTGTGGATGGGGGGTGGGCTACAATTGCTTTTTGGTACTTGGTCAAATTTTTGAGATACAAAATGACACCACATTGTCAACATATACAGATTTGCATCTCTATGCATTTATAACATGTACCATTTGAGCAATCATTAAGGGCGACATTATGGACCCTCCCACAAGGCAAATAGATAATGGCTCAGAGGAGTGTGAAATGAATGCCGTCAAAGAGTCAAAGGGGATAGAAGACCTCAACTCTACAAACATGGCTTCATTGGAAGAATTGGGAAGCTCTTTTAATGTTAGGGTTATGATTCAACATAGACCTCAGTATCTTAAATTTGGGGGAGAGGAGATTTCAATCCTCTCTAGAGCTTCAAATGAGGTCAATAACAACATTATGATGGCCATTCTCAGGTTTGATACAAACTTTTTCTCTACTTGATAACTCAATATTTTGATTAAATCTAATAAGCTATTATTCATTTATTTGTTGGTGCAGTATAGTTATCTCACGATTTTGTAGAGCCGTACAAAACCATGTGTATATGTTAGATTCCCTCCTTTCTCCTATACTTAGTGATAGCAGAAAGACAATAGCTGATGTTTGTAAATGGTTACAGTCTTTACATTTACATGGCATGCGAGTCCTATTTATGGCATATCACAAGGTGTAAGTATCATGGCAACCTTTATACTGGCAACATTATGTTAAATAATAATGGTTCTTAATTATTCGTGTAGGGAACATTGGAGTTTGGTGGCTTGGGACCTTGAAGACAACTATTGTTGGTTTGTTAACTCGATTGTAAGCTTTCATGGCTCAGTGCAAACGTAAGTATTCTATTAATCTGTTGTTACTTCTATATTATGTACCTTATGTAATAGACACACTAAGTTTTTTTAATATGTCATGATGAGCAGGTCGATTGAGAAGTTGGTATCTGCTATCAAAGAAATAGGATAGTACAAAGACTCGCTAGACTTCCAAAAGCATTTAGTAGTAGAGCAGGAAGATGGGCATAGTTGTGGGTGGAGAGTTGCCTACAACTGCATGTTGATTTTCAAAGAAATTTTCTCACTTAAGCCACAGATCTCATCGGAAGACTCTTTGGAGCTCAAATATTTAGAGGAGGATATACAATTGTTTAGGGCTGAAATCATTCGAGACCTAATTACTGCCATTAGAATACAACGTGTAACTAAAGCAATATCAGAGCTTGCATTTAAGGAAGAGGATACTGAGTCTACTGTGAAAGCACTGCACACTATAGAAGAAGTAGAGACTCAGTGTACACCTACAGTACCACAGTCTCCACTGGAAGCATCAGAAGAGTTGCCATAGCCTCCGCTTGCATTTAAGGAAGAGGATGCTAAGTCTACTCCGAAAGCACTACATACGATAGAAGAAGTAGAGACTGAGTGTACATCTAGAGCACCACAGCCTCCATTGGAAGCATCAAAAGAGTTGCCACAGTCTCCACTAGAAGCATCATAAGAGTTGTGATGCATGTATGATGTTGTGTTTGTATATATGCATGAGGAGCATATTCTCATGATGTTGTTTACTCCATGAATATTATGGTTGACATTTATTTGTTGCAATGTATGAATCATGATGTAGTTTTTGTTGATTATACACCAATTTCTGACTTATTACTTGAATGGCATTTAGTCATGATATTTAAATATTTATTTCATGCACACAATTTTATGATATGAATGTGTGATGATGTGATTATTAGGAAATATAACCTTCTGTGATGAGAATTTCGATATGAATATGTGATGATGTAATATTTGTAATATATTTCATGGCAAAGTATCAATTCCCAATGCTCCACTCACTTAAAGTATAGCATTCCCAATGCTCTGCAAAATTTTATTCAGTTGGGCAGTCTCCACTCACTTAAAGTAGAGCATTTCCAATGCTTCTCTCACTTTATTCCAACCCTTATCCTTATCATAGCGAACACATCGTGCCTTAATGCACTTGTATTCTTCCATCGTAGTCCTTCCACAAACACTCTCTTATTTCTTACATCCTAGTCCTTCTGATTAACTTGTATTCGTCTTTCACTTTACGTCTTCCCTCACTTTCTTACACTCTTGAAGGAGGGGCGGCTCACTGTGCATCCCTCACTATCACTCCCTCACTCTCCTTCTCCCACTTGCCCTCTAAGACAATGACTAGTTACTACCTAACTTCATTTATTGAACTCAAATTCTATCTTAGATCTCTTTTGTATGGACCAATGAAGGGAAAATCATTCGAGGAGGATATGTTACGCACATGGCTGCTTGATTTGAACTCAGCAGAAGAGGTGAATATCCTTAGCTTTCTTTTTTGCTTCTTTTAATCACATACTTCTTATGCGAACGAGTTAAATTTTCGTACAGGATATGGTGGTGGCTAGAAGCTGTATTGAAAAAAATGGTGAAGATGAGGAAAGCCAAGAGAGAAAAGAAGAGTTGTTGAATGCTTACAAGTCGGCAGAAGATTCGAAACAAGTTGTAGGAGAGTCTGTGAGGAGATTTACGATGCCAGCCCTGGTTATGCATGGCCTGCAAGTTTAAACTCTGCTTGTTTTCATGAAGCCAATGCCATAGTAGGCACTTTCGAGGACATATGCTCTCTCTAATGACTTAATAGTCAAGTGATGGAAATTTAATTCCATAGAAATTTAAAGTAACTATGAAATTTAATTCCATAGACTTATGTGTTTTCTAAAGTAACTGTAATAGACAAGAAATGAAACTACAGTTCCACAAAGACTTTTTAGTTCTCTAATGTAAAGTTGTAATAGACAAGACAGACAAAGATGACATCTTCTAGGCTGAGCTAATGGAAGGTGTTTTGTAACACCATATGGCTTTGAGTTATATGATTTACTTCTTGTACAAATGTGTCATGCTTTTTTTTAAATGTACTCTAGTTTTTTAAATATACTCTAGTTTTTTTTCTAATTTGATTTTTTAAAATCTTACTTTTTGTCTCTTTTAATAACATGAACTCCTCTTTTTTTAATGTACTCTAGTTTTAATAACATGTCATGTCATTTTTTCTAATTTGATTTTTTTAAATCTTACTTTTTGACTCAAAGTTTGTTTTATAAGAGCCTCTTTTTTTTAAATGCTTTATCCAAAATTATCTCACAAAACGAATTTGGACAGTGCACTAGTCCAAAATTAATGAAATAGGTGTTCTTTGTGGTCCTACTGAGTACTTTAGAGAATTTTGTCCAGGCCTAAGGTGTCCTTTACATCTTATAGATTCAGATGCAGTTGAAATCTTCTTCATCAAGATTGGAAGCATGGTGGGACAAGAACGTGCTTATGACTTGATGGATATGCTACATAGTGTAGGTAGTATGAATAGGCTTGCACACTTTGAATGCAAAGAGGATAGTCCTCTATTTACAAGGGCACATAAGAAGCAAGAACATGTCTGGAGAGAATTGAATCTCAAAGAGAACATGCGAGAAGCTAATCTAGGGGACTATGAGTGTGTGTCAATTGATGATAAAATCATCAAAGCATTGAAGAAGGGACTAAAAAGTGCTCAAGAAAGGTGTGAAAGTTTGCATATGAAGCCAAAGTGTGAGAATATGAAGTGGTGGATGGAACCTTGGTCAAATGGATTTACAGATGCATATTCACAAGAATTTGATTCTGAAGAAGAAGACTAATGTCAAGCAGATCATGTGTCAGAAATAGATGATAATGACAACGATGCCTCTCTGATGCCTCCATAAGTGAAATCAGACATGTGGTGGATTCTCTCCTAGATGAACAAGAAGCAGTGAGCCCAGTTGTTACCATTGATGGTAAAACTCTCTTCAAGTCCACATTGGTAAGCCAACTTAATGGAAATCCCACACTCTCTAAAGATAGACTCACAAGAGTTCACCAAGTTGTAGACTACTCTAAGGAAGATATACCTCTTGCTACATCAAATGAGAACCTATTTGGAATAGGTTCCGATTGTGCCATATTCTTTCATGAAGAACACAAAACAAGTAAATGCAATCCAAGATCTTTGTAAAAAAAGAAAGCACAAGCTATATGGTACCTTGGACGAGTTCAAAAAATGAGGAGAAAGGTTGGTGGGGGGTATGTGGAATATAAAAGAGGATTCAACCTTTCAGATAGACCTTTTGGAGTAGAAGTCGAACTTGGGTGGTATCAAAAGGCAAAAGGTTCAAGATGCTTCACATATGACCTTACAGACCTTGACATGATAAATATGGAGAGCATAATTGCATTGGCAAACCTCACCTATGAGTGTAATAGCAATAAGTATACTTTAGATGAGAATGATTGGAATGTATTCAATGACTTTGTAAAGGGGCATTAAACACACTTGGTAGGGGCTTCTTTGTAATCTTTCTAATATGATAAAAGCTTTATTACAATTATTACTATGCGCTGAGTTTAGTTTGATTTGTCTTGATGGGATTTTTTAAATTATTTTTTTGCAGGACCTTGAATCATAGAAGTGGATGATTTGCAACCTCCTGGGTACTTTTGTTTATATATATGCCATAAAGCAAGTTTGAAAATGCTATTTTGGCATCGAGTACAACAAGATGCTGTATGAATGTAGCCTGTATAGTTTTAATACCATGGTTTGATATGACTTAGTAAGGGTTTTCATGGAAGAAAAAAAGTGGAAAGGTCTTCTATAAATGTGACAAAGAAGAATGATATTTCCATCTTTTGCTTCTTTAACAATCAAGACATGGAAAAAGTGGCAAGGCCAATCGTGAATGTGGGTGAAAGCATGGTGTTTTAGTTTTCTCTTCTCTACTCTTTCTCTAACAATAAAGACATGGAAGAAATTACTAAGTCTCAGATATACATTGTTTAAACAATTTTCCAATCTTTCACATAAGAAAGCTCTAGATGTTTGTATTTGGCAAGAAATAAATATTATATATTGCCATTAAATGCTTTGTAAAATTGGCTAATCTATCATCCCTTCTCCTAGCTGAAACACCCATACGTATGGTTTTGTAAAAAATTGAAAGATATAAAGCATTTATAAAAGCTCCCAATCTTTCATGTAGTATTTTTATAAAGGTTGTTTCTTGAGCTCTTTACGTTTTTCAAGTGACTTTGCACAATTCTTTGCTCTTGGTGTACGGCATACATGATTTGTCTTGTTTGATATTTGTTCCTCTTAATTTTTGCACATATGTCTTTATTCTTTGTTTCTCTCACCTTATGGCATCATCAAGACACAAACCCATCTTAAACTTATGCATTGCCCATTATTGCAGTCGGTACCTCAATTTTTTGTGTGTAGATTCAAATAATGCAGGTGATGTAGAGATCTTGCATTCTAAATATCTCATCCTACCTAAAGGGACTCCAAAAGTAGTAGTGTATGACTCACATAAGGACTTTTAAAATTCCTCTAGGAAAATAAATATACTTACAGAAGGGGATTTATAAATTTTCCCAAAATTTAAAGAGGGGATACTAGGAAATACTACAAATATGTTACATAGGGATTTAGAAAAGAACCCTTGAATGCACATGATATAGACATATTACACTAAGTGACCCCCCCAAGGAATATTGTGCTAGTGATGGATAGTTTGCTAATGCATTTTTAAGCTAGATTAACTATATATTTCTATCATTTTTTAAGCTTACTCAAATTATGCTACAGGGTCAAAAACTTTTCATGAACATTCTACTTTCTATCATTTCTTAAGAACATTAATAGAGTGACCAATTCTCTTAGAAAGGTGGTGTACATATACATCGTCTTGGTGTAGAAATACACCCTTAAGTATAAAGTCAAATTAATAAATAATGGATATAACATTATAGAGCCATAAGAGCCACATTGATGAGAATTTGCAACCTACCTTATGTGATATGCCACATAGGCCGAGACCACAGAGGTCATGGTGAACTGCATAAAATGATAGGCACATCACATGGATGAGCTATGAGTTTCGAAGATGAAGCTGCAAGACATGCAAGTGATGCAAGAAGATATATTAAGGGATAGCAACACACACCTTCTATACAGTAGCATGTCACGAGCCAGCCAATATCTTATGATCGCCAACCATATCACAGTTTCCTTCTCATAGAAAAGAGGACCAACAAATACACTCCAAATACATCAAGGATATTTTCAACATCGGCAAACCCTATGTGAAATGTAGATGCAACGAAGAGAAAGTAGATTGTAAAGCACAACCATTATGGTTTGACCATGCAATTTGGTACATAGTGGATAACTTGATAGTTTTCTTCCCCAAAAGACCCCTAAAAGCTGCATTTAACTCTTTCTTGCTATTCATGAAGACACCAAACATGGTGATATTTGGAAAAGCTTCAGTCACTTTCATGTATATTAGAGAACTGATGCTTACGGCAGTAAATAAATTGGCAAAGAGCCCTTCTATGCCTTTACTTCCCCACCCATCCTCCGGTGGTTACTCATATGGAGAAAGAATAATCAGAGGCATTGAATTCAATAGCTCGAGGGGAGCAGGATCCTCAAGACAAGGAGGCAGATTCCAACATACAAGAGGAGGCTTTGGGAAGGCGTAGTCTACACCCCTGAGGAGGATTGAATGGCAGCCATCTTCAGAAAGTTTAGTCCATTTGGACACAAATGATAGCCAAGTGAGACCCTCAAAGATCCTTAGAGGAGGAAAGACAATTTATGTTACACAAAGTGCCAACAGCAAGATGCCAGTGAAGCACTTACTATATGATGATACAGATTGAATGTTATGCAGGTATGTTCTGCACCCATGATAGAAGGTATTGTGACCCTCCCACATGGAACCCTTTCTTTGATAAATCAAAAAAGAATAGAAAGAAAAAATTTTATGACATTGAGATTTCACAACCCCCTTATGGACTGGTTTTCAGTAAACAAACTAATTAGCTGTTTCCTACTTGAGAATGACCTTCGAAAATCAAACTCCATAATGGATGACATAACCATAAGTTGGACTTTTAAGGATAACATCGGGGCATTAATGATGAAACCTTGGCTCACCTTTAGGGAAAAAGGAACGCTCCCTTGCCACTACTCGGAATCAAAACTCAACCAATTTATTAACCATACTTGGGATCACATTGCAACATTGGATACAAATATAATTCAAAATGAACACCTAAAGAGAGAGGTAAGAAAAGGACTAAACCATGTCCCTAGAGAGCAAGTTGAAGTGGAAGGAGCACTCGATACTTTGATGGATGCATGGGTTTAACTAACCACATTTATGGTAGAACAAACCAAAGTCCAACTTGGTCAACTTAGTACAATACCCTTTCAGAACTATACAAGGGAGTTCTTAGAGAGTTTGATTAAATCTAAGTTCCCAAATAAGAGGCACCCTTCAAACCTTTATCAATCATACAAAGCAATGGCTACTATGGAATGGTTAAACACCAATTTCCTAATCACATCTACAGATAAGTCAACAGCTACCCCGACCTTCATCTGTAGGAAACTAATTTTCTCCCTAGTAGAAGAGAGACTGAACAGCAAGGACTTCATATGGGTCCAAGAGGGAAACATCCTTGACCCACTCTGGCCAAGGAGATACTGGACTTCCAGGTTTTCCCACTGATTGAGAAATACTCACTACCCTACTTAATGTGCACATACAAAGCACATAAGAATACCTTTCGCTAGATAACAAATGCCCATGCATGCATCTTTTCCGAGATAGCATTCTTTATTGACTCAACTCTCAAGGTATGCCTAGAACTGCTGATGATGGCATGTGCCATGATACAAGACCAAATCACTAGGGGACTGGGGGTTCCATCCAAGGCATTCTAGATTGTAAAATCAATATATGATGCAAGAATAAACTTACCACATAAAATAAGCTTAGTGTTCATGAGATACATTGGAAAATACTTGAGAATATCCCCCTAGAAGGAAAGGATGGACTGATTGAGGTTATGGAGAAGGTGATCGGCCTAGCATTTTTGCAAACCAATAAAAAATTCATTGGCATAAAAAGGAACCACGAAGCATATTGGCACAATAAAAGGGGATGCAAAAACCCCTCAGTGTCGATGGGAATCGGTACCTGGTTACTTGCTAATATGGACCTGATGGGAATCGGTACCTGGTTACTTACTAATATGCACCTAACCTTAGGAGGAGGCATATACAAGAAAATATGGTGTAACCTATACCTCTTCTGGTTTGAATACAACTTTACCATTAGATTATGGAAATTGAAAGAGAAACATACATTGGAGGGCTTCAGGCACTCTACAAGATACATGGATGACATCCTATTGGTAAATGTACCAAACCCCAAACGATTCCTGGACCCCTCTTCACCAAGGCATCCTCTCAATCCCTATTGGACTTACCCCCCTGGAATTCATGGAAATAAAATAAACCACGAGGATGTATGCCATGGAGCCTTATAGTGAGCCCATAGGGACAAAGGTCACTTTCCTTAACATGGCCATCATTGTAGCAAACAAGGAAAATGGACTAAAAGTCATGAGTAAATATGAGAAATTTGAGGAGCTAGACTATGAAGTATGCCAGTACATTTGGATAGATGGGAATCGGCCAAGATCTTTTGCAAAAAAGGTCATCCTATCCCAAACAATGCCTATTATCTATACAGAGAGTCAAGACTTTAACACCTTTCTACAAAAGAAACTGATAGGGAGGTTTGCAAACAACGGATTCAACCCAAAAAGGAGTTACGGGATCATCCTAAAGTACCTAGAAAGGGACTTCCCAAGCAGTATGATAAACAATCAAATGATGATACAATGGATAGGTACACTCCACTTCCCTTTTATAAACCAATGACCTATAGTGGGCCAGCAATCCAACCCGATATATGAGGATGGGCGGATGGCTGCCCACACTGACTTCATGATGTCAACCGCTCTGGGATTGAGGATTGGCAGGCATAACACACACACACACACACAAAGGGGGGACTAAGCCTGAGAGATCCGCAAATGTTGGGTCACCTCGGCTGCTGTTCCTGCTCTGATCATGAAGAGGGTGATTTTTGAGGTCCTCAAGAGGCTTTGGATTCCTTCAACCTCTAGTGGGAGAGAAAGGGTAGGAGGGGATGCATTTAAAGCGCATCTCTCCCCTTTACTTGTTATGGGACTCCATGGTGGAGTCCCTTGTTTAGTTCATGCCATCACATAATTTCCTTTTGGTGGTGGAGGGCTTGAGGTCAAGGACTTTTGTCCTTACTATGTATTTCCAAAATATTATAATATTTCCTCCCTAATCCCATTTAACCCCTCCAATATCTATGGGTTTCATGTGTATGTGCGGGCATGTTAGGGTATATCCCTTGCCATGTGTATAAGTCCCTAGGTCCTTTAAAAATTAGGGTCTCCATCTATTAGGGTATATGTCTCCTCTAAGGTATCCATTTGTCCGATCACCTCTATCATCGGTACCAGGACTTCCTCTTTTCTGGTGTGTGCCCAGATTGGTGTATATTTTTATCAAACGAGAGCTTATAAAGGGTTTTGTGTCTCTCCATTTGATATCTTGGGTCCTCCCCTTCGAAAGCGTGTGTGTGTGTAATAAAAACATTACATTTAAAAAGAATTGTTTTAATAACATAAAGTAGTGAATATTGTGAATCTACCATGATTAGGAAAGGTAAGTACAATTTGCATCTCACCTTTCCCTTCCTGCCCCTTGCTCTATCGATGTAAGAGTCTAACCAACTTCTCTACAAGTGTGCCTCAGAGAGACCTCATGCGTACCAAAGGCCATGATGATGAAGTTTATGGCAAATTAGCTAGATCTTCTTTCATTAAGCTTTATTTTTTATTTGACTTGTTCACAAATTGGAAAAAATCAAGTAATTAAGATAGCTTTTTCTTCTACTGGCCCCAAAAACCAAATTTCAAAACATGTACTTGGTTGAAGTTACAATGGTCTAGCATGTTTTCACCATGTCCACTGTGTGAATATTGCTTTGAACTAGCTCCTTTTACTCGTACAAAAATTTTGGACTACAAAAGGGGCCCTATAATAGAGTCCTTCAGCTAGTGACATGGAAGGATAAGGTGAATAAAGCACAATATAATATTGGCTAGTGGAGGGCAATATAATTGAAAATGGCCTAACTTTCCTATTTCTTTATTCAATGGACCAAAGTTTAATATAGACCTCCCACTTAGTGCCTCAACCCTGTCACTATGGACCTATGCCCATGTTGTCATATCGTGTATGAGGTGAGGTGCACTAGCAGGTCTCTGGGAAAATACTTGTGTTGGAATAATAGGTCCATTGACCCACCTATAAACCCCCATATGAGGAGAGTACAAGGACTCTACATTTTAAAACTTTAACCAAACTAGAAAACCAAGTTTCTCAGCCAAACTTGCATTATTCATCCTAAAATCAAATCCTCCTATCCAATTACCATACACCTCTCATTCTCGTGTTTGTCTTTTTTCTAAGTGACATTCTTGTTCGAAAACTTTTCTTGAATCTCTTCGTTGCTTTTGATCAAGAAGCTTCTTTCTCCATCCTCCTTATCATAGGATGAATATTCATGTCACACTCTCATCATTTTCATTCTCTACATGCATTTCCCTCCCATTTCATTTTGATTATTTCAAAATTTTCAAGATTTTTGAGCAAGATGCACATTACCTTATTCTTGCTATATTTTGGGTGCTTCCCTTGTAAATCTCACTAGCTCTTCTCTTGTCTAAGATTCTCTTTGATTACAAATTGTTTTTAGTTAGGAGCTCAAGGCAATCAATGTGGTTGGATGAACCATGAAACATGCATTGTTTTTTAATCTTGGAAGGAGCTACTCGATGATGTTCTTTGAGGAAAGAAGAAAGAGGACTAAGTTTCAAGCATTTGACTTAATTATGCATGAAAATTGATCTCTCTCTCCTCCGTCCCTCAAGATTGATCACTTGCTCTATTACAATCTCTTAAGAGACAATTTTTTTTTAATAATTGAAGGTTTAAGGTCTATCAAAGTAGCTTTGAGGTTAAGGTGAGGCAACCTTTGGAACAATTCAAGATAGTGACAATGATGAGATTTAAAGTTTTATGGTGCAACTTTGAAGAAAGATTCACTTTGCAATTTGTTTTGTGTAGTTGTGTTGTTTTCCTTTAGCATATGATTTCAAAATGCTAAAGGTTTTTAAGTGAAATTTTTATCAAGAGTGGGATTATAAAGTCTTTCTAACAAGGGATAATAGTGCAACAATAAGTAGATAGTCGCTTTGGATATTCTTTCAAACCAAATAGATAGTTTCAAATACATGCACACTTACTATCTATAGTTTTCTACAAAAATCTCATGAAATAGATTTTGAGATGTTTGGAAGGATGTAATTTGTTTTGGAGTAAGCTCCCTATAGTTTAGCCTACAACACAATGGAGTCCACTTAAGAGGAAAAGATGATGGATCACATAAGCACCCCATATTTTGCATTCAATAGTTTAATAATGTTTCTAGTTTTTAAATATAATTTGTATTATATCTAGTAGAATTTAATAAGTCAAATATGCTATTAAATTCTCTAGAAGAAAGTTACCGTTACTTGGTATTTTTAGCATGTGATATTGTTTTTGGACATTATCTAAAACATTTGGAACTTTTTTGCGTCGTCAAAGAAATTTTATGGAGGGTGGTATAAGTATAAAAACATTGTCACTTTAGAACTAATTTCCAACACATATACTCTTGCTATTAGTAGTTTTTTACAAAAGATTATTTGAAATAGATTTTGAGATTTAGAAGCATAAATTTTATTTTGGAGCAAGATCCATCAAATTCAACTTGAAATACAAGAGAGGACTTCTTGTTGGATCACATTTCCCATTCAAAGGTTTTATTCCTAGAATCTAGTATCGTTCATTCACTTGTTTTATTGTAATTCACTAAGTCAAGTGTGCTTTTAAATTTTCAATGTGCAAGTTTATTTAATTTGTCATTTATGTGTTTTATTTGTATGCAACATTAGTTTTGTTTGCTATTATTTCATGATGTAAATGTGTTGTTGTTATTGAAATTCACATTTTGTTTTAGCATGTTTGATATCATCATTACATAGTTTATTCTTTATTTCTTTTTGTGAAACGAGGGTTCATATTTCTAAGTCATAAAATCCTATTATTACAAAAAGTATATCTCTACACTTGTACAACAAAATGGGGAGATACCATCCGAAGATATGGGTGACATAAAATTCCATACAAAAACAAGTGAGAAACTAACCATAGCTAGATGGAAGACAACCCTAAGGACCACCATGTTTTAGTCCTCCATACATGCTCCTTTGTTTGAGGGGGTGATAGCAAGGCACCGGCTAGAATAGACTATTTAGCCATGAAAGGCATATGCTTTGCTATCATAATGGCTTGTTAGAAGGTACATTGGTAGAATATGACCCCTTCTATGCCAAAGTGTCTATCTTAGTAGTGTCATCCTAAAGGGTTTGGAAATCGGTGCTGTAACCTTCTTGTGAAGTGCTAAATGCTTAAATTTGATCTATGCAAGGGGCTGAGTCCTAGGGCCATGTAACCATCCTAAGAAGAGTTCTAAGCAATCAATGCCATGTGAATAGTTGGTGAGGATTGAATAGAAATGGCAGAGTAGCGAGGTGCTCTCGCAGCAAGAGGCTTAGTTGCAAATTTTGGCATAAAATGAGAATTGATCTAGGGTAGTAATTCTATGGTATGCTAGGGATAAGGTTGAACATTTTGATGAGAATCACCCTAGTGGTCAAGCATCTGTGGGTACTTGTGGGTCCACATTTTCAAGGAAGGACTTGATGATGTCCTCCAAAAGATTCTAAGTACATGCAACCATGTCAACTTATTGATGAGCTAGAGTAGGCTCTTTTTTGAAACATTCATTATCTAGCGAACCAAATGGTCATAGTTCTCCAAATTGTCATTGCATTCCTAAAAGAATTCACCATGTTAGGAAAGTTTGACCAGCATTCAAAAACTCATCTCTAAATAGATTATCATTCAATTGTAGCCAGATATTCCATAACACATGAGACTTGAATCCCCTTATGATTCTCCCCAAAAAGAATGTAGGCATAGCTGAATGGAAAAGAGAAAACTTGTGCTCTAAGTGTGTCCCAAATGTGCAAAGAAAACTAGCAATTCATAAAGAGATGGGGGAGGACTTTGTGAGCTCTATTGCATCTCTTACACCTCCCATCCCCAAGTCTAAAGTTCCTAACCTTACTATCTATCCATACCATTTTATGTATAATCAACAACAAGAGGCTTAGGGATTGACTTTGTCCACATTTTGTCAAATCTAGCTCTCCATACTTTAGTAGGGTCCTTCCTATGCCATCTCTTATTTAAATGGGGCAACAGCTCCTCTCCCTACACAAAGATTGGGATAGGGAATAATTTCTTTTGTCCCATACACCTAAACTCTTTGGGAGAAGTTCGTAACCTTCCCCCCATCCAGCTTAGAGTATCTCTATCCCAAAGTCCTATTCTTTCTTGGATCAATATCAAATCAAAGCAGTATATCCAAGAGCTTGTCTATCCCATTGGTCTTGCCATACCCTGATACCATTCTTATTTAGCATGATAGCTCCTTTGAGTGATGCTTCTACTAGAGGAGAATCCTTTTAGATCATTGAAGCCATATAGAATCCTTGCAAGAGAAGGTACTTGTTTTCCTTAAGAATCCCTTCCAAACAATGTAGGAATTGAGACTTTCTTGAGCTTTCAACATTCCTTTACATAGTTTTGACCCCTTGGTAGAGCATACTTCTGATCTAAATATGGCTAATAGTTCAAAGAAGTGTTTCAATGCTTGCATTTAATTGGCTTAACCTTTGACAGATTCCTTTTATCTAGAAAACCCCATATATTTTTGGTTTTTGGAAAGCCCCTTCACTGATCCATAAATCTGGCTATAGATGTTTCTATATTGACTATGTTGTATGTGGAACCTAATCTTTTCTCAGAGATTGTTTTTGCCTATGTCTTCTCACTTGTTGGATAACAAAAATATAGGTCTGGTTGTTTCTCCATGAACGTAGCCCACGGTGGGTGAACCATGTATATCAGTGTCTATCTTTTCCATTTTGTGCACTTTCAGTATTGTGTATTTTATGCATTCAATCTCCTCGCATTGTTGTTCCATTATTGTACAACTAGTATCAGATCATTTGTTTGAGCAATGCCCATTTGAATCATTTGGAATGAGGTTCCTGGTTTGAGTGGAAGCAATGATAGAACAAGGCAAGCTCAAAATTGAGAAGTACAATGGCAAGAACTACCAACATTGGAAGATGCATATTGAGGATTATTTGTACTAGAAGACCTTTTCTTGCCATTAGGCAGGATCACAAAGAAGCCTGTAAGCATGGCAATCAAAGACACATGCTACAAGTCTACCTCTCCACTAAGGATCTTCTCAAATGAAATGGTAGTGGATCTCTATGTGCTTTGTAGTTAGCATGGCGTTGCTAATATTATCACAATAAAAAGATATCAGATCCACTGTATCATAGCCACTTTGTGCTCATAGTCTGCATAACTAGATGGCCTCACATGCCCTCTATATGTAGCCTTGGTAGAAGCTAATGCAATAGTAGACAGCTTCTTTGAAGGTCATGATATTGCAACCCCTGCAAAATTGAATACATTTCTTGATGTAGATCTCATCATTTGCACTACTTGCCCAATTGTCATCTATGTATGCATAAATCTTAGGCTCTACTTCAGCCCTTGAATGGTTGGAATTGATTTTCATGTACTTCACCCAAAGCATGAGTTTGACTCCCATTTGACTCTTCCAAAATAGTGGTAGCATCCATGTGCGAGAGATGTAGCAAGAGGGTAGTGAGGGGAGAGGGTAAATTTGATATCATAATAGATCAAGGGGGTGGTGTCTTGCCTAATGATCAATGCCGTGTGTAAGTTTTTTTTCCTTTTTCACCCCTTCACATACCCATTCTAACTTCTAGGAGCACATCTATTGGTGGCCAGGGAGAAGGGAAGCATCCCAAGGGATTTGAACGCAGGCAACCAGCTTAGGTGGATGAATTCCCAACCACATGTAGTACAATCCATGATCAAGTATAGGCTTCACATATCTCATAAATCTCTTGACAACATCCAACTATGGCTTCTTGGGTGTATGCATAAATTGTTTGACTACTTTGACTGCATAACTAAGATCTTGTCTATTAGTAGTGAGATGGATAAGAGCTCCCACCATTTGTCTGCATATTTGAGTATCTTCACTCATTACCTATATGTGATGTCATCTTCACAATCGGGTCCAAGGGTATAGACATAGACTTACATGTAGTCATGCAATGCTTGGCCAATATGTCTAACACATATAATGCTACATCATTCATGTGTCACCATATTCCTTGATTATATCTATGGCTAGAAAAAAATGTAGGTCTCCAAGACCTTTTATCTCAAACTCACCTGTAATTTTTCCTTCACTTGAGCAATTAGCTTCTCATTACTGCCAACGAGTATCAATTCATCGACATATAAAATGATGAGCATCTTATCAATCCCCCTTACCATTGCAAAGAGGGCTATCCAAACATGCATAAAAACTAATTGCTAAAAATATGAAGTAATCTAAGTATGCCATGCTTGTGCTTGCTTTAGCCCATATATTGCCTTTTTCAATCTACATTTGCTATGTAGGTATCTCTCATCCTAAAAGCTAGGTGGTTCTTCCATATAAACTTCCTCCATTACCTTTCCATTCAAGAATTCACTCTTGACATCCATTTGATGCAATTTTTCAACCATTAGTTATATCTAATGCAACCCCCATCCAAATTGTTACCATCTTAGAAATCAAGTTGAAGGTCTCTTTATAATCAATGCCATAAAATTGAGCTTACCCTTTAGCAACCAAATGAGCCTTGTGCCTACTCACACTGCCATCTACATTATGCTTCACTTTGTAAACCCATTTGTAGCCTATGGCACTCTTACTTGGAGGTAAGTCAACAAGAGACCATGTTTCTTGTTTTTCTAATGCATCCATCTCATCATTCATGGCATCTACCCATTGTGGGTTGTCAACCGCTTCCTCAAACCTTTTTGGCTCTTTTTCTTACAGTGCTCATGCCATATAAGCATGATGTACTGCTATAAATACATCATATATGAGCCTATTGCTGCGTATTTCACCTAAGTCAATTTGCATGGCATGACACTTTATTGTATGTCTTCTAGACTTGTAAAAATAGAAGTAACAAACATCACACTTGGGCTACAATACACATCCATATGCGTCTGAACATTTTGTCTTCTAATTCCCTATGAATGGACTCATTGGAGTTGATACAGTGCCACCAAAACCGCTGGTTTGAGGCTAATTTACAATAGTAAGACCAGCCATACTTTGGGAATTTCTTACCACACCTGGTTATGACACATTTACTTTTCAATCTACTCAACTAAGGGTTTGTGCTTCTGACATATATAACCTCATTTCCATTAGCAAAGGAGGCACCAACATGTCATTATTCATGAATTGGAATTTCAGCCATATCATTATGTGGATCACAAATAGCATTTATTGGTTTGTACCAACTGCTCAACTCATCAAAGGCTACATCTTGACTGATGCAAAACTCCCTCACAATCAAATTGTAGCACTTGTACCTTTTAGATTTGGATGCATACCCCATAAATATGCATTTTTTTGCCTTAGGGTCTAACTTCTTCCATCTCTCATCCAAAATATGTACATAGCACATGTATCCAAATGCTTTTGAACATGAGACATCTGTTTGAGCACTTGCATTTAAGCTTCCTCAAGAATCTTATTATGCACTACCACTATACGCATTTGATTCATAATATATGCTACACTTTGCACTACATAACCCAATTATGTCTAGGAATGTGTTTCTCATTGCACAATTCTCTTGCACCCTTTGTAATGGTCCTAGTTTTCCTCTCAGCTACACCATTTTGTGCTATGTGTAATTGCACATGAAACTCGCCTTTTAAAGCCATGAGCATCTAGATATGCGGCGGGTGAACTCTCTTGACATATATTTCTCCCCTTCCATCCAAATGGATGGTCACAATCTATAGGTTGGTCTCTCTTTCCACCATAGACAAAAACTACTAAAATTTTCCAAGTACCTCTAATTTCTCTTGCATAAAAATATATCCATGTCTTGCATGAGAAGTCATCAACAAAGGAACCATAATATTTTAGCCCACTCATGTTGGGCTACGAAGCCATCCAGGCATTTGTGCAAATGAGCCTGAGTATGCAATGAGCTCACTTTCTTTCCATAGGAATGGCTTCCATAATTTCTTGGAAAATTGGCATGCACCACACACACATGAAGGCTCTACAATAGGGAGCCTAGGCACCCCAAGGATAACACTATATTCTGGCAATGACTTTAGCCTTTGGTAATTCATGTGGCTCATGCATTGCCACTTTTCCAAGTCTAAAATTTCAGCATGCAAAAGAGCAACTTTGTTGGCCTTTATGCTTGGCATGATGGTATTTAGTTTGAACATCGGACCAACTTTCTTGCCCTATGCCATGGCGCACATGTTTCCATGCATATCCAATGCTGTACAACCATATTTATTGGATTGAACCTCAAGGTCTCTCTCTATGTCATTTGGACAATAGAAATAAGATTATTTGTGATATTAGACAAATACATAACATTGCCTAGTGTTTGATTTTTCTCATCCACCGATTGTATGGGCATATTGTCAGTATGAGTAACCTAATGCTTAGTATCTCTCCCATGTATACACATGATTCCTCACAAGATTCATTTCACTGAACCACTCTGCTCATGGCATCATGTGATTTGATGTGCCTAAGTCAACATACCACTCTTCATCACTTACTTGCATAGCGACCATTACATGTTGCATCATTGACAATTCACCAAAATGCAATCGATCATTGCCAATTGGATGCATAGCTAATTTCCCTAACCAAATTTTTGCCTACTTCTTACAACACCCATATGCATAATGACCAGCAATGCCACAATCATTGTATGAGCCCAACTTTCTTCCTTTTTTGAGTACCACTACGACCTCTATCTCTCCCCTTGCCTTTGGTATATCCACCCTTATTTGGATTGTTTGGGGCTGATTTCCTGGCTAACATTGTTGACTTTGTGGGCCATAATGTGACTATCCACCAAGCCCTTGGTGTTGACCATGGCCTCATGTATTTCCTCTTCCCCTACCTTGACCACCTCCAGTCACTAAGGGATTCTTTGACTTGGTAGATGTCAAGCCCCTAGTATTAGCAATAGTACCCTATTTTGACAACCGCCTTTCCTCACTTATGAGTACTGGGATGAGATTATTGAAAGATAGAATGTTCTTCCTAATGGAGATCTTGGTGACAAAAGATTGATACACCCTTCCCACCCATGTAACCATGTGACATGATCATTTACTTGGACACCAATACTACCAACTTGATAAAAAATGCCTCAAATTTTCAAGATATAGTCTTGAATGCTTGTAGTTTTGTGTTCCACATCATGCAATTCTTGCTTAAGTTGCAAATTTTGTGCCTAAGTGACCATTTAAAATAGCTTTATTACACCATCCAAAGAAAACCTTTGTGATTGTGTTATCTTCAATGTGTCTAAGACTAATTTCCCCAATAGGGATAGAGATGTGCATCTCTATATATCTCAAAAGAATCCCAGTTTTACTATGGTTGATCTTTAACCCCAACACTATGCAAAACATCTCTAAGCAAATCCAAGGTATGTCCTTCTAACATATCATCATTTTCGGGGCTAAGATTGGTATCATCAGCAAATTGATGGAAAATAATTTGTCTCTCTCTTTTTACTATGGTTGATCTTTAACCCCAACATTATGCAAAACGTCTCTAAGCAATTCCAAGGTATATCCTACTAACATATCGAGGTGACATTGGTATCACCAGCTTTTCTCTCTCCCTCTAATTGAATGCCCTTGATTTTTCCTCCATTAACTTTTCCTGAATAAGACAACCTAGTAAATCAATAGCTATGACAAAGGTGATAAAGAACACCCCTATTTGATTGACTTTCTGAGGAAGGGGAGGGGAATCCGACTAGTTGTCGCCACTTCTAAAGCTTGCACAAGCACAAAAGGATGCCTATGATGAGATGAATGCCAAATCAATTGATATTTTTACAATATGCCTATAGAATTTAGTGCTTGCCCACTTAGTAGTACCTCAATAAATATGTAGAATGTATCTCCCAAAACCCATGTCCTTGAGAGAGTTGAGGATGAAATCCCATTCCCTTTTGACATAAGTCTTATCAAAGTCCACTTTTAAAAAGAAAATTTTATGTTCTTGCTGCATACTTTAAACCATGCAAAGGATAAGAATGGCCTCTTGTATATGTCTGCCTCTTATAAACCCTTTTTGTTCCTCTCTTATCTAGTATTCAATTTTGATTTTTTATTTTTAATAATGAGGGCTTATATTAATATGAAAGATTCAATTTTGTTTTTAAGCCTCAAGGCTAAAGCTTTAGCAAAAATCTTATAAATTCAAAGAACAAATAGGATTGGATTTATAACAAGGTGAATTACAATCAAAAGGCATGCCCTATGAGACATTAATGTTGGTGTAAAGAAGAGAGTGTTCTGACCCGTAAATGAAGTTAGTTCATGTTAATGTATGTTGTGTGGGGTTGTTTATCCATATGTGGTCAATAGTGGACCCATGTATTGTAGTTGGATGTTGAATCAGTTGCTTGAAATTATGTTGTGTCATAAAGGACTTTGTTTTTGTTGTGCTAGTGTTTGTTGTGTTGTAGTCTATATTGAAATCTCTTATGATCATTATGATTGTTGATGATTGTAATTTTTGTAAAAGTTATTGTAGTGATGATAGGAGGGTCCAATACGATGCTGATGGTGATTTGTACACATTGACAATTGCGATTATGTTGGCACTGGAAGTGGAGAATATTGTTAGTAGGCATTCACAATTGTTTTTGTTGATATATTCTTCATATTGTAATATCAATTCTCTTTAGTAACATGAATGTGGAGTTCATACATTAGCACATTGTCTAACCAAAAAGATGTTGTCATGGATGTTTTTGAAGATTGTTCCATGAAAAGCCATGAGTCTTTTATAGGACTAGCTTGGCATAGATCTCCACACAATAGAATATCCACTCCTTTGAAAGGTTGAAGGCGATTGTGCTTTATTTCCCTTAGACACATGTCAGCAGCAAGGAAGGTGCTATACCACATTAAGGATATTTCGTTGAACGCAACCAATTGAAGGTCTTTGTAAAGTTGTGACAGTTCTTGCAATTTTTCTGCTAATAAGTTTGTGTAGTGGGAAGCCATCAAAGGTAGGCACCACATGAATTGTCGTACCACCAATATTATATGCTGGTTTTCCAGTGTAAGCAAGTAGGAGGATTCTAGGAAGTTCCACATCAGTCATTCTTTTGTGGGAGTAATGCCTTTGTAGTGCTTCCACAATGGCCATTAGAGTGTGCGTCTTACCTATTCCATCATTTCCTGTCAAAAATAGATGAAATGGTTCCAAAGGGCTAATCCTTTTTTTTAGCATGATTTCTTCCACAATCAAGCATTGTTGATGATTTAGGTTCCTTAGGACACCGTAATACTCGGTGTTTGGTATTGTTTTGTATGTTAACAAGTACTGATTGTGAAATTGGTTTTGTTTAATGGGGTTGGACATGTCAAGTCCAATGTTATTTTTGTCATTGTTCTTAAATGTGGACTATTGGGACTATGTTGTAGAAGTATTAGAAGTAGTTATTGATTTTGAATTAATTCTTGGAATGAGCTTGTTAAATTTTTTCTTGTTGGTGTCTATCATATGTTTGTTGTCATAGTAGATGTCATGCCAAGTAGGAATTATTTCATCAAGTGTTGGTTCAAGATTGGGATGGGATATGGTAAGAATAGAGTGCAAACTTCTCTATAATAATTCTCTGGATCGTTGAGTTCACTATAGTTGTTGAAGTGAATAATTCTAGGATTTTTCCTGGAATGTGTTGGGGAGTAGGTGTACTCGCTCGCGAATGTTGCCAAGCATATGTCGTGAAGACTATTTGCACGTTTTATGTCAGTGATGATGTCGTCAAAGAAGATATATGTGCTTTCAAGTGTAGTTTTTGCAAGTCTTGTCATCATTTCAATAGGAGTGTTCTTGATTCTGAGGGATTTGTGTTAATGTATTGGAACTGTCAAGTGGAAGATGAAAGTGGCAGAGATATTGCTAGATATACTGCTTGCTGTGAGCTTATGTGCTGAGTGTTCAATATTGCATTTCCTACTCATATTATGCATTCGTTTGCGGGTAAGTTGGAGGCCATGCTTTGTATGATGTGTTCTCTCTTAAGCAATGTTTTGAGGGCTTGGAATTTATGAACATAGTACTGTGCTGTAGTCACTAGGTCCGAGCGAATCAATTACCGTAGCTGTGCTTTATTGTTTGCTTGGGGAACAATTTATTTATTTGGGTTGAACACGTGGATGCATTGAAGCAATGGTTCCCATAGTTTCTCGACTGTAGATAGTGTAACAAAGAAGATTGGAAGGCCCAATTGTCTAAGCATTGCAAATAGATTTTTCTTGATATAGTACTTGTAGTCAGCAAACATGCGAAGATGTGAAAAGTCACAAAACCCTATGTTGGATTGCAAGAGCTTTTCAATGTTTGTATCTAATTGTGTATGCTTGGCTAGTATTGTTTGGCCTCTTGTTATTGCCTTGCGCATTCAAACCCAAGAGGACGATAGCACTTGCTTCACTAGAATTTTCATAGTTTTGAAGAAAATGTTGTCTATTGAAAAAGCAAAGCGCCGGTCCACATTTGTTAGTTCCCAACTTGTGATGATTTGGTAGGAGGTGTGCTGAGGAATGTTGTATTCTCGTTTAGTCCCAAAAAATAGTTTTGATAATGCTAGTTCCTCGCAATGTTTGTCTTTAAACATACTCAAAGGAGAAAAGCTTCTGATGGGGCGATTGCAATAGTTTTGTCTTCAAAATCAATAACTTATTGGCTTGTATAAATACTGTGGACGAAAGTGTCCATAACAAAGTTTTCTTCTACGGCTTTGTCGTTGTCATTTAGAGTGTTGTCTTCTTCTTGGTTGTCGGCTTGCAATGGTTAGCAATTACAGAGCGCATGAAGGCCATGAGGTCCTTCCCCCATGCATCCATCAAGATGCCTCCTGTCTGAGTGATGTCATAGAATATCGTACCATCACCCGGAGGCACATCTAAATCATTTGAATCATCATCGTCCCCACAGCCACCCCTCCCAAAGCACTATGCCATGCATCCCCCACCGCTCTCCCTGCTACTATGCCTACTACTGTGTCGTGTCGAGCTAGTACGCTGGCCACTCGTAGCTAGAGACTGCACGAGACTATGTGGACCACTCGTAGCTAGAGAACCGAGTCTCGACTGCACAGGAGTACGTCGACGGCTCTGCGAGACAGAAGGACCTCCTAACGACATGGAGGAAGGGGCATAAGATAGCATGGTGGAAGGGGCATAAGATGGCATGGGGGAAGGGGCATAAGATGGCATGGGAGATGGGCCCACGCTGTGTAGCTGGCTAGGCTGTGCTAACTCCGCTGGGGTGATCTCAGCTGGTGTGGGGTGGTTTGGAGTCTATAGTACCAACTCCTGGAGGGTGTTTAGAGTACCCGTCATATACCCGTATAACTCTACAGGACTAGGAGGGTGCCCTAAAAGGTTATATAAGTCCCTTAAAATAGACTCTCGGAGATCAGGTGAGCTCGAAGCGCTTCCTAACCACATGATGAACTGGAAAAAAGAAAAAAAGACGATTACTGATGAGCTGAGAAGAAAGGGGAAGGGAAGAGAGGATTACTGTCGGAGCGCATCTACAGACACATTTGACTAATGCGTCTATTTTTGCGTATAACAGTGCGTCTGTAGATGCGGTTGTCTGTGTCTACAAATAGGCTAGACGTGCATCTAAACGCACCTATAGATGCAGTTTTAGATGTGCTCTGAGATGCGCCTATAGACGCGCTCTGACAGACGGACTTTTCTAAAAAGTAGAAAAGGACATGTGCCTGACACAAAAACGTAACACTGATACCAAATCATGCGTTTTTTGGATACGAGAAAGTGCAAATCCAAAGAGAGCAAACTTCCAAAAAAGATCAACTGCAAAAAGACTTACCTTGGATAGAGGTATGGAAGGTTCTTCTCTTTTTTCAAAGTTGCTTCTTTTCCTTGTTCGCCCTCTTCTCCTTTAAGCTTGGAAGTAAGTGTGGGTGCCTTTCTCTTAAGCATCGAAACTGTGGATCTGCTAATAGCAAAGCAAGCAAGCCACGCAAAGTGTAAGTAATGTGAAGAAAAGCAAAGCGAGCGTGCTAAAAGTAGATTTAAAAGCCGCGTCTATAGATGCGTCTAATAGCATGTCTATATATGCATCTAAATACACAGATTAGACATGGTTTTAGACGCGCTTGTATACGCATACCACAGAATAGACAGACGCAGTTTTAGACATGCCTTTACACGCACCACAGAGTTTAAAATTAAATATTTGAAGAAAAGCAAATTTTTTTGGGTTGTTTGTTTGTAGGATGTCTTCATCTTCAACAAGTAGCTCCATTGAGGATGAATCCATCCGTATCCACCATCGCAAAATGTGGTTGGAGCAAAAAATCAAATGTATGTGTGATCGATGTCAAGGAAACATGTATCGTGCACGCAGGATTACACTCAATCACATCTCAAAGTATGGAGAATGGGATGCGACCGTAAACATGGTAAGGGTTTGTAAGTTAAGGTTGATTGAGATACCTATGGGTGTTCATATGTTTGAGTTATGATCCCGTTTTAATTTAATACAGGATGCAGTGCCACACCTGCATATGTTGCCCTATGCTCGCCATGAGGAGGCGAAGCATCGGCGATATGAGGTGGGATCTTCAGGAGGGACCGTTACGGATGCATGGAGTGATGGTGATAGTAGCTCTCCACCATTACCTCATGAAGCCATGGAGGAGGAGGTGTTTGATGGTATGGTGTGGGATTTACATGTCCATCAAGGGAGGGATGATAGCATGGAGCAGGATGATCTTTTTACTGCAGCATCGACTCCACTGTTTGAGGGGTGCATATTCCCTGTTCTACGTGCCTCCCTTGAGTTACTAAACTTGCAAACCATCTATGGATGGAGCAATGCAAGTTTGAATGCATTACTCAAGTAAACTTTAAAGTCTATTTTGCAAACATGGTGAATTATGCTAGTGGGTCAATTACTCGAATGCTTTTTCTCATTTATGGTCTTCACGTGCAGGCTATTGTGTAAAATGCTTCCAAGGGAGAATAAATTACTGACCTCAAGAGATGTGGCAAGGCAACATGTGACCTCTCTTGGAGGATTAGATTACAGGCGCATCCATGCATGTGTCAACGATTGCGTTTTGTTTCATGGACTACATAAGGATGCAAGAGAGTGTCCTACTTGTGGAGAGGCAAGATATAGAACAGATCTCAAAACTTTGGACTTGCCTCGTAAGGTTCTGCAACATTTTCCCATAATTTCTCGCATCCAACATATGTTCAAGTGTAAATCTATTGCGAAGCTCATGTCATGGCATTCCTCCCATCGATCAACCGATGGCAAGTGGAGAACTCTTGCGGACTCTCATGCATGGAAGCATATTGAAGACACATGGCCAAGCTTCAAGGAAGAACCTAGGAGCTTGAGACTTGGATTGGGTGTAGACAGTGTGAACCCATTTGGTCTCAAAAGCACCTCTTACAGTGTATGGCCAATGATATTGGTGAATTATAATCTTCCATCCTCTATGGCTATTAAGAAAGGACATGTTATGGTGTCCCTTCTAGTTCCAGGGAAACATAAAGTCAAAAACCCTGATGTTTATTTGGAGCCTTTGATTGACAAGCTAGAGATACTTTGGAGAGGTATCGAGGTGCATGATGTGAGCAGGCCTCCCTCGTCACGAGACTTCAATTGCAAAGCAGTCTTGATGTGGATGATGCATGACTTCCCAGGCTATGGCGAGTGTTCAGGTAAGCATTACACTTCTAATTATGAATAGGCAAAGGATGTGGCACCCTAAACCCACCTTCAACTCTTAATTGCATCTATTGTTTAGGTCTCACTACATCGGGTTACCATGCATGTCTTGTTTGTGGTCCTTCGCTAGTTGCCTCATGGGCAGATGCATTGAATAAGGTCATCTATGAGAATCACCATCGATTTCTCTCACCTGATCATCCTAGATATGTTGCCCCTTGGAATGAAATCCTCCCACAATCACTCACCACAGGAGATTGGATGAGAATTTGGGACGGTTCCATGACGACTCCACCACTTGGCATGAGCCGGTAAGGGTTTGTAACTATTGTGTGCTATATTGGCTGGAAATAAAGATTGCCTGCTAACACTTTATTTTGTTTAGATACTCCATCTTTTATCGTTTACCATATTGGTCCCACCTCAAGATCAATCACCTGCTTGATCCCATGCATATCTTCAAGAATGTGACATCTACCATTTGGGAGCATTTGAATGGGACACGAGATTCCGCAGGCATAAGGGAGGATCTACATACCATAGGGAGGATGCGTGAAGCTTGGCCACAAGAGAGACCAAATGGGCGTGTTTTTTTACCTCGTGCATCGTGGAGGTTCTCAAAGCTAGAGATGGCGACGGTGAAGCGCGCTATTACTACAATTCGTACTCCCACTGGATGCATGAGGTGTTTAAAGGGAGCCTTTACAAAGAGCAAGAAAAGAGGTGTAGAGCAATTATATGGCTTGAAATCTCATGATTGGCACAAGATGCTCCAAGTAAGTATTTTATGTGCATAATATCTTTTTCCTTTCAAATTTGTGAGTGAATAATTATAGGCAACTAATCAACCACCTCCTCATGGGTTCAGTTCATACTACCTACTAGCATTTCACGTAGTGCATCGAAGGATGTGAAAGATTGTATTTACAAGATGGGCGAGCTTGTGAGGTACTTTACATGATACAAAATATGATGCATATCAATGCTCTATGCAAGGTGTTCATATTGCCAATATGTTGTACTTTTTCATTTCTAAGTATGTGAGCTCAAAGGAAATAGATCCCACCACGCTTGAGAATGCTCGAGTTATGTCAGTGGAGGTGGTTTGTTTAGTGGAGGAGACATTTCCACATTCTATTCTCACAAGCCAACTACATCTTATAGTGCATTTGGTGGATGAGATTGCTATATGCGGTACTATACATGCACGATGGTTGTTCTTCCTCGAGTGCTTCATGAAGACCTTGAAGGGCTTCGTGAGACAAAATGCAAGACCCAAAGGTAGCATGGCCGAGGGTTGGTTGGTACAAGAGTCACTTGTATATATTTCTGAGTTTCTTATTGATGTGGATAGCTCTCTCCCATGACTTTGGAGAGATGATGAAGACCTAAGGATGATCTCTATTGTGCCTCAAGAGAAAGGATGCAACAAAGTAATAGACACGGAGTTGCATAATAGTATTAACCTCTATTGCGTGCTTAATAGTGATGTGATGAAAAGATGGGTGACAAGATATGAGGATGCAAAGGCAAGATGACAAGAAGAAAGGGCCCTCTTTCATACACACCACGGATCTCTGTGCCATACCCTCAGTATCTAAGAGCACTTCCAAAGGATATTCATGTGGATTGGCTACTTAATGAAATGGAGAAAGCAGAGAAAGACGAGGGGATGCATATCACAATGGAAGAATGGGAGTATGCTAGGGGATGCATGACCAAGGTCGGTATATAGAATGTTATGCATAAGTTAGGAGCTTTCAATAATTTAGATTGCTTATTTAATTGATTTTTTCTTGGTGTAGTGCACTATGTTCAATGCTATATGGTGTGAGGGCAAGCATTTTCGAACACAACGGATTGATGATAAGAGAAACACACAAGATTGCAGCATCATTGCTAGCTTTGAGGGAGCCAATGCAGCCATGGATGATTATTGTGGCATAATCCAAGATATTATTAAGCTTGACTTTCGACGCTTCTTTGTGTATGCTTTGGATGTAAAGTGGTTTAAGGACGTGGTGGAAAGAGGCCCTAATGCAACAATCAAACGCCATGCAAGTGGCTTTGTAACTATTGACTCCATAGTTTTGGCAAAGTAGGAAGGACACACTAGTACTACCGCAACAATGTGAACAGGTACTGTGCACACATATAAAAATACTCGCTTTTAAATATTCGATGTAAGAAAAATAACATGATTGTATTTGTGTTTGAATTAGGTTGTCTATCAACCAATGGTGGATAATAATAGATGGTGGCATGTCATACCTATTATGCCACGTTCCAAAGTGATGTATAGTACATTTACTACTATGGAGCGTATGGAGGATGATCATGGCCATGGACGTGATGATGACCATGATACGAGAGAGGAGGATGATCATGAGATAGGAGATACAGATATTGAGGCCATTACCCATGAGGACGAGCCTACCATTGGTGATGCTGATTTCGATGAGCACATGAGTAGCACAAGTAGTAGTGGATTAAATGTATTTGTAGATCTAAACACTTGTTTGGATTTTAAAGTAGATAGTTTGGCAAGGGTTGATCTCATTGAGGATGAGATTGACATCATTGATATTGGCAAAACTATTTTACATATTGTCTTATTCTCCTCACCTTACTTAATTCTTGTATATGTGGGCTTGCAAAAAAGCATTGATGTTTTTGTTAGAATTATGTGCTTTAGTAATCATGGGCAATGTTTGGAAAGCAATGATATACACCAAAATCTTGTATATGTGGGCTTGCAAAAAAGCATTGATGTTTTTGTTAGAATTATGTGCTTTAGTAATCATGGGCAATGTTTGGAAAGCAATGATATACACCAAAATCTCACTTTCTGTATTCGCTGGCTTGCGTCTAAATACGCGTCTAAAGTTGAAGACCTCATGGAAAACTCACGCAACCACTATTTTCGCAGAGATCTCCTCCAGGGTTCGGAGTAATGGGCGATTCTGTATTAGTGGAAGAAAACAAAACACGCCAAGCTGTGCCCACTAAAGATCACCTTCATTCTCTGCAATTCCTTTCTATATTAGTGGCATAATCCTTCCACCCATGTGCTCTCGTCCACAGGAGAACAAAAATACCATGAATAACTTTAGATATTGCCCATGATTGCGCCGCCCAGGAATACCAAAGAGGCATCCAATTCACCCTAATCAAATGCATGCATTTAAAACGCCCAAAAAGGTCCCAAAGAGAAGGTCCTCACGTGGACCAATACCAAAAAAGAATTTTTTATTAACCACGATAATCCAAATAACAAAATTCCAAATTTATGCTTTCCAAGCAAGTTGTAGAAGAATGCTTCGTAATAATCGATATTTTCTATTATTCAATAATAAAAGTTCTATGCTTCACTTCTTGTCTCTTTGTAGTCCCGTGCTAAAAGTCGAAATGTTCTTTGCAATAGAAGAATTGGCCTGAAGGACATGGCTTTTCAGCAAGCAGAGCAACCCACACAATCGCTTCCGCAGATTCGGAGGCCGTGAAGTGCCCTGTGTTCCCTGTGGAGTCGGTCTTCACCCACCCAGGATGCACGACATTAGCATAGATTTTGTGCCCTTCAGATCTGTTTTGAAGGTTCCTCGCAAGAATCCGAGTATAAGCATTCAGCGCTATCCTCGACATTGTGTAAGCTGACAAGTCTAACGGCCAGTTTCTCTCGGCTAACCAACCCCATTTCAAATCCTCAAAATAGCTTTGGATGGTTTTCTCCACAAGTTCATCCGTAAGAGTGTCCGGATTACTGAGTTGTTGACGCAGCGCTTCGTTCGGGAGTAGCTGCAGCAGCACATGGACGCTAATGGATCACACCAAATTCCAAACTGGTAATTACTTTGAGAAGAGAAAATGGAATAGCTAGAGCTTACCTTTAACTGTCCCCGACTTGAGGAAATATTAACGATACGAGCTCCTGCAAGGGAAGGCCGAAAGAGAGGAAGCAAAGCTGCAACGGTTCTCTTAATCCCGTAATAGTTTGTTTCCAGGCACTCAATTCCTTTTTGGAAGTCGTTTATAACTACCTTCTTCCTGAGCTCGAGGTCTGTCTGTACCATAGAAGAGCGTCGGCGTCCGGGCCATGAATGATGTGCAAACAACCAACAGGCCCAAGAGCGGAAACCAAACACATTTGAAGATGAGGCTTACTTCCCAGGCAGAGCGCAAAGGAAGCGTACTTACAAACAGTTGTGCAGGCTGAATGTTACATCCTCCTGCAGCAGCTTCGTTGATCGCCACTCCACTTATACCGGCGTTGTTAATCTGCATATCGACAGCAAATGTTAGATGCGAGCCCAATGACGGTTGCAATGTTGTTGTCGTGCCGTGGTTACAAGAACAGCAGGGATTGCATATGGAATGGCACATACAAGTATGTCTAAGCCACCGTATTGGGCCTGCAACCACCGTGCAAATTGGGCGACGGACTCGGGGCTCCTCACATCGAGCTGGTGGAAGACGACGGTAGGGAGGCCTTGATTGTGGAGGGAGTGGCAAGCTTGGATGCCTAAGGCGGGGTTACGGGAGGTGAGGACGACGGTAAGGCCATGGAGGGCGAGGAGGCGGGAGAGAGCGAGGCCGATACCTCGGTTGGCGCCGGTTACGACAGCGAGGGTGCAGTGGTTCCACCATCTGCGAAGAAGAAAGAGAAGGATGGAAGGTGATTATCGTAGAAAGCAAACATGCAAGGCGATGGATGAGAGGAGAAGGAGATACCTGGAGGGATGATCGACGGAAGCCATAGCAAGAGACACGTTATTTGGGGACAATGATCAATATCCTACCTTCTGAACAAAGTTTTTTGGCTCTTTGACAAAGTCGCTCTCGACCGCAGTTCATGTCCCGTCGAAAATCGACACAGGCTTGGTGTGAATGGGTCCGACGCTCTCATAAAGAATCTTCACACCAATATTCTGATGCGTGATCTGACCCACATCGGGGCTCCACAAAACTGCCAGGTGTGGTTCACACATTTCCCCTCGAAAATCGACAGATGCTCTGGTGGAAAGGCGAGTCCACATGAGCAAAATTCTGATGTGTAATCTGACTCACATTGGGGCTCAACAAAAAAGTCGGGTGGGCCTAGGAGGACTGCCCAAGAATGTGTCCATGCGATGTAATCCAATCACCAGTTATGCTAGGAATCAAACCTAGGACCCTCTACCAAGAAAGGTGACATGCTTGCCAGCTAACCCAACACTCTTTAGCCCAACACTCTTTAGTGTTTCATTGCTGCAACATTTATTATATAGCCAAATGTGTCCATCCTTTTATGAAAGACATTGTGGATGGACAAGCCTTCTGAGTGGAAACGGAGGCACACAACGCTTTTGGGGGATTCATCTATCTGTGGATGGTTTGAAAACCCCCCTAAGGCCTCTAGAAGGAATAGGGGAGGGCCATATGTTGATGCCGAAAGCAAGAATCTGCCCGAATTCTGATTGAGATGATTGATATGAACCCTTCCTGATCGTCAAGATAACTTGAGGGACGCCGTTGCCACGTTTTCACCAGTCATGTTACCACATGTCTGCTTTACTCACTGGTCGCCACATGGATAAGAGCAACCAGAGGACCATGGGTGACTTTTATGATAGGCCTCTAACACACAAACATATACCGAACACTAGCATCAGGGGAATTTTGGACTCAAAAAGAGCCTCTTAAGATTTGCAATTAGCAAACCAGCCAATGGGAAGGCATTAAAAGAATGGAGGATTTCATAGGCCTCTCATTGGTGGAGAGGTTCTATTGTCCCCACTAAGCTCCCATTTGCCTCCCTCTTACCTTCTCCCTTGACTTTTGGCTGGTCCCCCCTATCCTCCTTCCTCTCTTGGTGGGCTCCCAAAATTGCGGATTTTTTCCCTCCAAAAAATCAAAAATTTTAAAAGTGTCCCCACCTCCCCAAACAACTCCCATGAGTCTATCCCCATTCACTCACAAGCTTAATCTCAACCTCTTCCTCATCTCAGCTTCCTTCTCTCAACCTCTTCCTCATCTCAGCTTCCTTCTCTCAATCTCTTCCTCTCCTCAACCTCCTCTTAGCTTTCTCCTCTCAACCTCCTCTTGGCCTTTTCAAGTCAGCCACCTCTTAACCTCTTTCTCCTCCCAACCTCCTCTCAACCTATTTCTCCTCTGAACCTCCTCATCCTCTCAACTAGTTTCTCTTTGGCTTATCCCATTATTTCAATGTTGGTGAAGCACTCCCCTTCCCCATACCAAATCTATCACTTCAATCTTGTGCCTAAACGACATTGCTATTTGGATTGCTCAAAAGGGCGTAAAGGAGAGAGGGTGGGAGGAGTGTGTTGCAAGGAGAGAGAGAGAGAGAGAGAGAACCATATGGATTCCTATGGATTGTGTGTGTGTGTGTGCGTGTGTGTGTGTTAGAGAGAGAGAGAGAGAGAGAGAGAGAGGCACAAGGATTTGTATGGATTGTGATGTTATTTTGATTCATATGCTTTGATTTGATCTGAAGTTCTACTTCTTTGGATTTAATATTCTTAAATTTATGATTTTATAGAAAAACAGTGTAACATCTAGTTTGGGTATGTAACATTAGTGTTGGTTTTAAGATTCCCTCAAAAATGTATTAAAAACACAACATTTTTTAAAAAAAGTCTTTTTTTGCGTAGTCAATTTTTTAAAAGTTTTTAAATTCAAGTAATTCTTGCACATTGTGGCTACAAGTTAATAAGGACCTCGACTACATCACTAAATATGAATATATTTAGAAAAATCAAGGAGTCCAGGTGTTTTTTATTTCCTTTGGCGTAGTATTTCCTTTTGAAAAACTACACAACGCAGCGCAAGTTCTTATGCATACTAGCACAATATTATCAATATTATTCAAATTAAACTATACACTATAACTAAAGTTTTGAAAGAACATAAGAATATCATCACATTAATGAATTAAACTCAATCCTTTCTCTCTTACAAGTGTGCAAGTGTGCAAAGCACACACACGAATTGTGAAATGTCTTGGGAACACGTATTTATTGAAACCGCGCATATTCATTAAAATTGTTTATACAAGTCCAAGCTTAGAGTCTAGGCAAAGCTGCCATTTGTATCAACATTATTGTACAAATCAGGCTTTACACAATCACATACTTCTGAAAGAATATAAAAATATTACCTTATTAATTGATTAAACTCAATGCTTTCAAAATTATAAATGTGCAAACCATAAAAATAGTGAAATGTATAATGAGTACTTTTTTATGCAAACCATGAGTATTCATAAACTATTTACACAAGTCCATGACTACAATCTACTCTCTTTCTCAACCTCCTTCTCCCAAGTGTTTGCTAGCTTGCCTGCATCTGTAAACCTTGGCTTGATTATCTCTGGAGGTTGGGGCTCACATGAGGAGGCTACCACTGAATCTACATCAAATGTTCCGCCTTTCAATCCAAGCTCTTGATGCTCATCAGGCAATTGGTGAATTACAATCACTTTCTTCTTTATGTAGTCACACTGAATAGGATCTTCCTCAACAACAATTACATCTTAACCCTTTTTAAGGCACATGCTCACATTAGGGAAAAAGGGAGCTCATTTTGGGACCCTGTAAGAAATTCACTATTTTTTGATTTATTTCTCTCCTAAAAGACCTCAAAAATAGTAAAATACGAAAACGTGGCTCAGAACTGTTAGTAAGGACTACAGAACTGTCAGTTCAGAAAGGAATAAGATAACCTTTTGTCTAACTAACACGATTTTGCATTAAATATCTCCTTAGTTTTTTTTTGTTTCACGAAGATTCCGCATCTCTTTTGCCGACGTGTGTAAGCCTCTCAGAAAGAATCCATCACTGAACTTGGTGATTGCATGTTTTCAAAATATTTACATGGATACCACCACACTTCCACGATTCATGTTACAAAACGACTATGAGATTGACAAGCAAACTTCGCAACTCAGAAGCACAAAAAATGGCCGATACTAGTGAGTCACTATCTCAGAAGAAGCGATTACACCATCTTCACATTGACTTAGAAGAACAATATGCTCTAGCACAAAAAAGACGAAAGGATATGGTGCTGAATGCTCAATAGCAGGAAAATATGAGAAGAGAAGGGCTTCAACATATTGACTTATGGTGCGATGGAAGCATATATCCAAAATGTCAAGTAAAAAACTCTACACCTCCATTTGTCAATCCCACCACATTACTGGTTTGCTGGCGATGGACAAAATGGACTTCTTGGTTATATTTCAACGCAGTCTACATTTACAGAAACGTGTAAAATGATGTACCTACAAGAAAAGGGGGCCAGGATGCAGGAGATAGCCATTCGTGCAAAATTGGAGCAGCAGTTGCAGAATGAAACTGAGGAGCATTCAAAGAGTAAAAAAGAGTTGACAAGAGCAAGAAAGAAGAGAACCGTGCTTGGAGATAGACTACGAAGCAACATTGCAAATTTGAAGGCTGGGACTGGTGGATGCAAGCAAAGAATTCAGGAAGCAAGGTTAGATTGAAATTTATCATTTTGTATACTCAAAAAGTCTCTCAAATGACTATATCTATTTCGTCCATTACCGCAAAACAAGAATGGAGGTGTTGAATGATATAGGCATATTGTGTTGTTACTATAGGAAATTATTGGAGCCTGCAAAAGAAAATATGGATCCGAACCTTCTTCCTGTTAAAAAAATGAAAGGATTGCTTTCTTGTGGTGTAGCAAAAGGTTTGATTGAGGAAAAAAAATACAAAACAGTCAAACGCAATGTTATAGAGGACTTTGTATCCAATAATCAAGTTGATGGCACTATAATCCAAGAGGCTCTTGATGTTAGTGGAGTTAGCAGAAAGGGATATGTTTTTCTATTTTCTCTTATTTTCATGAATTTCCAATGCTACGTTAGCCCTCTATTGATTGGTTGAGAGCTTATTTTTCCAAACCGTAAAAGGCCCCAAAATGAGCTCCCTTTTTTCCTAATGCTGTGCCTAAACCAACAAATAGATCAAGTATCCACTCATTCTCATTCAAGAATAGATCTATGAGTTGATTAATGAGGAGTTGTGGTTTTTGGTAAGGATTTATATCTCCCCATTCTTATCCATTGTGATATGCCTGAGCTTCTTAGTTACAGACGAAGTAAGAAAATGATCTAATGTGAAAGCAGCATATGGAGGGAAATTGATATGACCTATGCTTTTCTTGCCATCCACAGACCAATATCCAACTGAAATGTTTTCTAAATTAGAGGTGAAGCGATGCCCTTTCATCTACCTCACATTGAGTTTCATCCTACATCAAGTAGCAAAAATAACTTTGACATTTAACATTAGAAAAACAAAAGCTATAATAATTGAATTAAAGGCATGATTGTATTGTGTAGTGAGCACTCACTAGTAAAGGTGATCACGTCAAGCACATTTTTCATTGATCACACTCATTACTACCCTAGACTGCAAGCCTAATGAAAAATTACAACACACCAAATTGTTGCCATTGTTATCTTCATGAATTGGTCGACCAAACTCATCAGGTCCTTTGCCTTGTAACAAACATCATCGAATGTGGAGCATACAATATTAAGACCGTATAGTATATCTGCAATGAACACTGTGTACTCATGCTTCCGAACTATCTTTGACAATTCATTGCAATCACCATTGACCACACGATAAAAACTCGGTGGATCCAGGTTCTCTCCCCAATCAAACTCTACCATATCATTAGTAAGAGTGAGAGATTTTTGACGTGTTCAACAGTCTTTTTCTTTGATAGCCTGATCGATGAGCTGCTTGAAACTAGCATGCATCATTGTACTCTCAGATCCTTTCTTGCCTCGTCTCTGGAAATTATTATCACAATAAAAGCTCAATGTTTAATGCATGAGAGTTTTCAAATTCACAATAGTCATTATTGTATGCAAACCAAATTTTGACATACCATGGCTTTGAAGACCTTTATTCCTTGCATGCACTTCCATGTTGTGGCTCAAATCTCATCTAGTAAAGCTTTCATCGTCTGGGTGTCCTTCTTGCTTCCTCTAGGCAATACTTTTTTGGCTCCTTAATTTCAAAATTTTCCCACTTTGAGAAAATTGCATTTCTCAAATCCCATACCTCCCCACTCTGAAAGGCAATCTGGAACATCCCATCCCATGCTCTAAAGCTATCACTGGGCCTTGACAGATCTTTAATGATTGCAGTAATCCTGGTCTCATTCAAAAGTGCCAATTGAAACTCAGGAGTTATCAAAGTACAGTCTTCTCTAAGTTTTATTACAAACTCATTGTGATAAAATCGAACTCGTTCAATCCATGACAAGGATTTTTTTATCATCATTGTCATTATTATGATCAAGTTCAACAAGTTTGCCTCCTTAGTAGTCAAGCCATAGGGCCTAGATTGTGCAATTAAATGTCTTGTAAAATTGATTGCAAGGAAACTCAACATTAAGTTGCCGCTTTGCTTCTACTGAATGGGATCCACCAAGAACATAATAATAATAATCATTAGCTTTTTGACAATCAAAAGACTCCTTGTTGGGACAATCATTCGCATCCACTAGTACAATGAAATTGACAACTTGTGCATGTGGATTCTCTTTCATCCTTGTCTTCAAATTATCAATGTGAAAAGCATGCATTTCATGTACCTCTAAAGGGCGAAGGCCAGTAGCAAGATCCACAGGATGTCTAAGAATGTGACTAATGTTGTGCAAAAAAAATGTTTATGTGCAAGTAATCCATGAATTCCTAAAGAAGAAGAGGCTCATAAACCTTGTGAGCCAAAAGATACAAGAGCTCTCAATCCATGACTACTTGTGCCAAACTTTTCAACTTCATGAAGAGAATATCCTTTTCCTTTTGACTTGGAAGCACCTAGGGCTTTGATTGGGGACGTTGTAGTATCCTCCTCCTCATGCTCCTATGAAGAACTCTCACATGTAGATACCTCCATCTCTTCAATTATCTCATCCACCTCCACAATTTGATTAGTCAAGTGATGAGTAAGATCCTGAACACACAAAGAGTTACATTCATTCAATTATAGTTTTGAAAAGAAAGTAGACAAAGAAACAAATTAAGAAAATAACGTCAAGATAATGGCCAAAATTTCCTTCTTCCTTAACTTTTTTCAATTGTTCTACTACATTTGGTGGAGTGATGGCCTTGTATGAAAACTTGTCTTCCACAATGACACAAACAAGAAGAATCTTGTTGTTATCAATCCCTAATATTTAAACTTCTCCAATCTTTGACTCACTTTTTGCTATGTCCTTGATCTTACTGATTGGCTTGAAATAAGATCTTCCATTGGGAAGCATTTGTGAAAGCATCAATGTCATCTCCTTTGTATCGGGCTCAACCTTGATGGACCATTTTAATTCTTGAACATTTTAATTTTTTAAGATGTAATGAAGCTTCATCACCAGGAGAAGGAACATCATAGACCTTTTGAAGTTGTTGCACATTTGGATTTGATTCTTTGCCAATTCTCTTTGATTGAATGGTATCCTTCTTTGTAATCCTTAACTTCTTGCTTTTGGGAGGTGCATCTTCTTTGGAAGGTTCCCCAAAGACACAGATCTCTCCAAAAGTTTGTTTGGTCGACATATCTACAAAACAAAAAAACAAATTTTAGTTATTTCAAATATAACATGTTACTTACTCATGAACAAATATGAAATGACAAAATAAAATATTTAATAAAAATAAACTTCAAGGTTTGGGTCATATTTAATAAAATTCACACAAAAAGCTGAAATTCTGTTGAAAAAACCTAATTTCAACTACTAAAAATGTGCCGGAAATTTGGAGTTTGAGTGCATATTTCGATTGAATCTATCATGAAATCCTTTAATTTTTAGAAAAAAACAAAGAAAAATTACAATTTCAATTGGCTTTAATCACGGTTGATGATATCATCAACCAAGCCAAAGCTAGGTTGATGATATCATCAACCTTTATGCGCTTACAAACAAAATATTGTGATGAATCCAAAAAAGTTGGACTGAAGGGAGCATTTTGGACTAAACTTGTAATACTCTATTTGTAGCAAAATGTGCTTGATCACGTTTGGGGTTGCAAAATTAAGAGACCTATGTCAAAAATATGTTCAAATGAATACAAATGATCGAACCGAATGAGCACTCAAACACAATATTGTTCATCTTGTTTTCCCTAGGTCTTATGGACCATGCTAGATACAAGTTTTAAGGATAGTTTGTCACAAACAATATAGACTTTCACATTATCTTGGCAATGAGAGGCTGAGAAGATTGCATGCCCACCTCCATAAAGATCCCCGCATTTGTACAGCAGGGCAAATGAGAGTGTCTGGACCACTTGGCAACATGTGTTCTTGGTTGCAGGAATTTGTAGAAAAACATGCAGAGGCTCTTCCCAATAGTGACCAATTGCACTTACCACAGATAATCTCTCCAAGTGCAAGATCCATTCCATGTACAAGGATGCCATGGTTCGTGCAGGTGACAAGAATGTGACCTACCAATACTTTTGCAGGATTTGGAAGAATCAATTCAACAATGTGAAGATACCAAAGCTTTGTCGGTTTGGCATGTGTGCTACATGCATGGACTTGAAGGCTTTACATAATCAAAGTCAAGGGCAAGAAAGAGGTGCATATAATTACATCATGAACTTTTGTTCTTCTCGAAAATAGTTTGCTTGCAAACTAACATTATTGCATATTTGCAGAAGAAGCAATTGCAGAGTTGCAAAAGCATCGAGATATGCAAGCTTTAGAAAGAAAGAAGTTAGCGAAGCATCGCAAGAAGAGCTATCAAGATCCCAATAAATACCTCACCATCAGCATTGATGGGATGGATCAAAAGAAGACCAATCTTCCTCACTTCAAGCGAGTGCTCAAGGATTTGAAAGAGGAGAACTTCATCACATATCACATGGTTGGTTGCATGATCTACCATGGTGAATTAATCCCCAAGGTTAATCCGACAACAACAAATGTAAGAAATGACCGAGAAATGATCCTAATCTCACAGTGTCAGTTTTAAATGATGCATTGAGGAATCACACACAACCTCTTCCGAAAGTGTTGTATGTCTAGCTTGACAACACATCGATAGAGAACAAGAATCGATTTGTGTTGGCATACCTTTGCATGCTTGTGGAGAAAGGCATATTTTGGAAAGTGAAATTTGGAATCCTTCCAATGGGCCACACACATGATCACATTGATCAGATGTTTAGCTGGTTCTCAGTAAAGCTTAGAAGGAAAGAAGCATGGGATGGCTCCAGATGCAATGATCCACATTTTACATGATACATATGTGTCAAATAACTTTGAGCTTATCTCAACAACTCCCTTATCCACAAGCATACACATGTACGCAAGACATGCCTAGTTTTTATTTTCTCTTGCTGTATTGTTAAGTTGGATATATAATGTTCTTGGAAGGGGGCCTTGCCATGACGTGAGAATGTGATGAGTTATTATGATTGATAGATTTGCATTATTATGCAAGTTCAGATAATTGAAAAATACCTTAGCTTGGAGCTTTTTGTGATACAAGAGACCTCCCATGAGATGCATTGGTACAAATGTCTCTTCCTTCACATATCTTGGAACTCTCATAAAGTGAGGCAAATTGGTCTTCTTTTGATCCATACCATCCATAAAGAGACCAAGATACTTTTTGGGATTCTTAAACCCCCCCCCCCTCTCTCTCTCTCTCTCTCTCTCTCTCTCTCTCTCTCTCTCTCTCACACTCACATTCTACATTGAGAGGTATGCTCAATCCTCCCTTAGCTCTCACCAACGACTCTACCCTTGCTCCCCAACTTTGTTCTTAGATACTAACACCCTCTTTTATACATGCGGTCTTACTATTTCTCCTTCCTTCACTCCCTAGCTTTGTCCCTAGTTGTTATCCCTTTGTTATCATGTGGCTTTCTCCCCCTCACATGCAAGGGCCATGGTGATAACCCATGTGCTCCTAAAGCTTCTCACTTAAGACCTGGCTACCATAGTGCTACCCTCTCGGCTACTCAAGGTTGAACATCCTAAGCTCTACCGCTTTGCTATCATTACCTTCTATTTCAAGCCTTCACTTTGTATTGCCCTATACTCAAGATGATTAGTAGCCCCAAGTCTGCCATTGTTGTCCAAGTAAGAAGGAGAATCTTCATCAAAGGAATCATACTCTTCCTCAAAGATAAAAATCTAAGAAAAAGAAGAAGACACTTGGGACCCTATTATCTTTCATGATAAAAGACATTGAGGAAAGGGGCAGGGACATGTTCTCCTTCATTAAAATAGAGGAAAATGTGTTTCTTCTCCCTTTTTAGTTTTTTGGGTTCAAATTGAAACCATTTACAATGGCATAGTAGTTCTATGGATTTCATAGTCGATCTACCATAGACACAAGGAGGATAATGGTTCCAATAGGATGGCTCATGTCATTCCAACTAGGGAGTCAAATTTCCATTATTCCAAGTACGAGGGAAGCCCTATTGGGGATTCAGCTCTTGGATTCATGTACATAGTGGGAGCAAATATTCTTTTGAAGGGCTAATTATAGAAGCTAAAATCTAAAATGTGCCCCGTAGCATCAATCAACAAAGCACAACACAATCCCTAATGGACCTTGAGGTCAATTTAACTCAAATATTTAGGTTAGGGTAATTTGGGTTAGGCTAGACAAGACAAAAGCTAAAGCTTAGTCTTTAGGATTAAACAGTTAAAAGATAAGCTTTAGGTTGATGGAAATTATTGATAGCCATCTTAGAGTTTGACATCTCTTGTATAGTGAGTGAGGGCTACTTTGTGGTTGTGCACAGAGATAGGTGTAGCATTTTTGTCCTCCCTTACTATGTTTCTGTAGGTTAGGGCATATTGCCAATGTTGAGTCATAGTTTAGGGGTCCTGGTTTGAGGCCATTATGAGTCCTGGTCTGGGACTTTGCCTAGGGTCAGTTTAATCAACCTGACTAGATTGGTTATATTGGCTAGTTAGTCAACCTAATCGGCCACATTAGTAGCCCCCTAGCCCCTATATACAAGGTCATTTTGCCATATCAATGTACACATTGTAGGCACAGTTCCTACCTCTTTTTGTGTCCATGGAGGTGTAATTCAGCCTCAATTACCGATCACCAGAGGTACAATGTATCCCTAGGGTTGTGATCTTATACTTAAGGTTACCTTTCCTAAGAAGTTTTTTTTTGGTCTCCTCGTGTTTTGTCTCTTCATTGCATTTTTTCCATTATTTGAGTTTACTTGGTATGCTTTCAGTTTGCTATTCACATTGCTCTACACTTTCTCATGGTATCGAAGCAGCAAGTCATCAACTAGAAGTTGGGACCTGGAGAGATTTGGAAGCAAGAAAGAGTTTGGATTTTTTGGTTGTTGTTTAGCTTGGAGGTCATCGGGAGATTGTTGGAGAGTGCTGCTCCATACCTAGCTTGGAGGTCATCAGGGGATTGTTAGAGAGTTCTGCTCCATACCATAACTACCATATGATATATACATAGCCATACCATTAAACCATACCCACCATAACATGCCGATAGCATACTCAACATACTCAAAACCTTGGCATACATACCTACATGCATATTGTGTATATCCAAGACTGAAAAAAATAGTAAAGCCTTCACAAAAGGTCCCCCAAAAAAAGCTTTTACAAAAAAGACTTTCCACCTTAGCTCAAGATATAGTTTAAGCCTTCATTCTTAGCAAGCCTTTTTACCTCATAAAAATATTAAAACTAGCCTTCACCATAGTAATGCTTTTCATAAGCCAAACTCAAACAAGGCCGAAAAGATATCCTTCAAGGCTTCCCTTGAGAGACAAAATTATCATTAGAAAAGCACACCTCCTACATATCTCAAAAGTGAAAAAGACAAACCTCCTTAAAATGTTACTCCATGCCTTTTGCAAACCAAAAGGCATTCTCTACATCTCCATCAACTAGATTCAAGCAACCTAAAAGCTCTCTCTCTCTCTCTCTCTCTCTCTCTATATATATATATATATGTGTGTGTGTGTGTGTGTGTGTGTGTGTGTGTGTGTGTGTGCACGCGCACGTGCGTGCGTGTGTGTGTGTGTGTTTGCATGTGCATGCGTGTGTGTGCACACGAACGTGCACGTTTGCATGTCTTAGTGTGCATGTACACATGCACAGACATGCACCGCACGTGCATGCATGTGTGTGTGTGTGTGTGTGTGTGTGTGTGTGTGTGTGTGTGTGTGTGTGTGTGTGTGTGTGTGTGAGAGAGAGAGAGAGAGAGAGAGAGTTGGTTCTCACATATGCACTATTGGCACTCTATCTATCTCTCTCACACATGCACACACACCCACACACTAGCCACAAACATGACACCAAGGCTACCCTTTTTCATAAGAGGCATTGAGTGGGTTGCAAAGGAAGTTGGTGGCATAGCTCCCTATGCTACATGAGTTGTTGGTCAGGTCATAAAGCTTCAATATGTTTCCAGGGCAACATTTTCTTAAACTCTATCATCTGTTTGTGCCACTTGGCAAAGTCCTAGCCATCCAGCTTGTGCATTCATGTTTGGATGCTTTCACATTGTGCTTTTTTATTAAGTGCATCAAAACAACATTTTAATGTTTTCACATTGTGCTTTTTATTAGTTTATTGAAGTCATGTCACAAAATATGGCAATGCATTTGTGTACCTGTAATTGTTTAAAGCATGAGCACATACTTTAGGTACAGCTCATCTCTCTCTCTCTCTCTCTCTCTCTCTCTCTCTCTCTCTCTCTCTCTCTCTCTCTTCTCTCTCTCTCTCTCTCTCTCTCTCTCTCTCTCTCTCTATGCATGCATGCATGCATACATGCATCCATCCATCCATCCATTTATCTATCCATCTATCCATACATGCATCCATCCATCCATCCATCCATTTATCTATCCATCTATCTATCTACCTATCTGTTTCTTTGTCTATCTATCTATCTATCTATCTATCCCTCTGTCTGTCTGTTTGTCTGTCTGTCTATCTATCTATCTATCTATCTGTCTATCCATCGATCCATCTATCCATCCATCCATCCATCTATCTCTCTTTCACTCACACACACATTCTACATTGAGCGTTATTGCTCAATCCTCCCTTTGCTCTCACCAACTGCTCTACCCTTTGTTCCCCAGCTTTGTTCTTGGCTATTAATAGATGTGGGCCTATAATATCTCCTATCTTTAGCTCCCAGCTTTCTCCCTAGTTGTTATCCCTTTGTTATCATATGACTTTTCTCCTCTCACACACATGGGGCATGGTGATAACCCGTGTGCTTCTAAAGCTTCTCACTTCAAACTTGGTTACCATAGTGCTACCCTCTCAGCTACCCGAGGTCAAACAATTCTAAGTCCACCTATGTTGTTCAAGAAAAGAGGAGCGTCTTCATCAAAGGAATCATCCTCCTCCTCGAAGATGAAAATATAAAACAAAGAAAAAGATGCTTAGGACCATGTTGTCTTTCATGAAGAAAGGCATTTAAATGTATAATGAAAAAAGGGGGGGAACATGTTCTCCTTTATTAAAATAGAGGAAAATGTATTCTAGCTCCCTTTTTTGTTTTTTGGGTTTAAATTGAAATCATATAGGCTGGAATAGTGGGATGGAATAGTAGTTCCATGGATTTCATAGTAGATCTACCATTAGACACAAAGAGAATATGATTGCAACAAGATGGCTCATGTCATTCCAATTAGGGAGTCAAGTTTCCATCATTCCAAGTGTGAGGGAAGCCCCCGTGGTTTGACTTCATCCTTGTGGGCATCGACAAGCCATATCTACTTGCAAAGAATCATGGGATCCTTGAGCAAAAGGAGACCAAGACCTTGGCCTAGCTTTGGTTTCAGGTACATGCATGTATATGTTCCCGTATTTTCTTAAACTGTACTCCTTAGGTTATCAACCATGTCAAGCACATGTGCTAGCCAAGGGGGTATAGGAGCACTGGGTGTCCCTCTACAACCAAGTCTTCCCATTGAAGAGCATCTCCTCAAAGTGCAAATGAGAGTGTTGTATCCCACCAAGTCAACCACAATGCAAGAGCACATCAACAAGATCCAAACTCTTCAACAAGAGGACCTCAAGGCAAGGAAAGAGATCTCATCCAAGGACATGGACATCATGCTATTTTCTATCAGAGTATTTAGCTTTCTATTTGTCCCTTGTCACACGAGTGGGAGGTTGAACACACTTGGAGGAAGAACTCATGCCAATGGTGCTTGATTAGGAGAAATGTTTTCAGAGTCCTCTATAAGGAGGGATGTGGAGGCTTTGGTTGCCCCATTGAACCAAGGATGAATCAAATTAGAACTATTCCTTCTCATCATCGTAGAATACTAATGCAAAAAGGCAGGCCTTGAAGGCAAAACGTGCATGTAGCCATTGTGGGCAAAAGGGTCCCAATTGGAGGAAGTACCTTGAGAGAAATCAAGGCCAGGGTACCGGTTTCTCGGTTGCAACTATGACCCCTACCTTTGTTCATTTTGTAGGTTCTTCTTTAGGAGGAGAGGGAGTTTCCATCTAACTTGGTGAGACTACAAAGTAGATCCTTGATAGTGGTGCCTCTTGGCACATGACTCCATTTCTAATAGAGTTCCAAGACTTTCAATTGAAGTTAAGCAATCTATCCCTCGATGATAGTACCACAATTCCAATTTTTAGAGAGGGAGGGCTATCATTGGGTTTTCAATTATTGTCAATGAATGAGATATGTGAGACTGGCAAATGGGGATAGGTTGATGAGTATTTGTGACCATCCAAGACATTATCACACAGGGCAGGTGGTTGGGGCCGGAGTGGATTATGGTGTTTACAAACTCTCCATTCCATTGTCCCTCAATAGTGGATAGAATGGTGATTGAGTGGCAGCTGGCTACAGATACGCTATAGCGCGAGCTACTCAGTACTAGACAGTGGATGGCTTGCAATTGATGGCAATATGCAGGGACATTGTTGTACTTGTAGTAGCATATGGAGTTTTTTTTTCTTCAAGGTAGACTCTCAAGTAGATCTCGAGACCACAAGAGTTGGTTCCCTGCTAAGCTGTGGACATAGTCAAACCATTTTTTTTCCAGATATTGAGGACTAGTAGATTCAAAGGAGACTTTCCATGTCACAACAGCCGTTGGTTTCTGAGTTTCTAGGAGACCTTGGGAGTTTCAAAGCATTTCCAGCACGGGGACCTAAACAATCAGAGTGGTAGTAGTTGATCCTTGTGAGCAATTATATGCCACATGACCTTGTAGGTTGATTCATTTGGTTACAACAAACCAAAGGTCTTTAGAGGGGGCTGATGACCTCAGTGGTGTAGAGGCCTTGGCTGACAATATATGTACGGATCTTAGGGTAGCAATAGCATCAATTGGATCAAGCCCGATTGATAACATCAAAGAAGGATCATAGTACAGAGTTGTAGACACAAGGAGACCAACAAGTTGTACCCAAATCATGGGAGCATATGGTATCAGATCTAAGGCAGTCATTCCAAAGTTTAGAGGGAGATTCTTCTGATGTTCCTGCTAATATTTTAATGACACTCTAGGTTGATCCAACATCGAGGAGCTTGTGTTAGAGTTTGACATCACTACTTTGTGGGTATGCTTGCATAGAGAAAGGTGTAGCATTTTGTTGTTTGCCATCCCATTAGTCCCCCACTTCCTTCTCCTCCTCCTCCCACTACGGCAATGTCGGCTGCTTCTTCCTTCTCCTCTCATCCGCTTGCCTCAAACCAAAAGCCTTTGGGCAAGGCCATGGGGGGAACCCCTCCTCCCTCACAAGCTGTGGCCTCCTCATCTAAGCCTCAGTCCTCATCTCATCTTTATGATACTGCATCAAAAGGCATCCACAGGTGGCCTCTTTTCTTAGCATCCATCCTCACCCTGGGCAACCTTGTTAAGGGAGTACTAGAGGATAGGACCATGGAACTATCTAGAGATACTTGACGAATATCTCCTAGAGATGATAGTTATGATTTGGTAGCCCCGCAAAGGGGTTTTGATTTGGAGTGGTAGGCTATTGTACTCGCCCTTTCTAGGAGTTCAAATTTTCCTCCACAAGAAAGGAGAAGTGGACCCTCTCTTTGTTCGATTCTATGATGAAGGAGCATATGTACAACATGATGGAGGAGTGGATGGACCCACAAGAGATCAATATTTGTCTCAATCATGGCGATGTATTTTCTTTTTAGCTTGGCTTCTCCATGGAGAGACCAAGTGGGCGTAATTCACCTAGGACTAGAGATTCATTATGATTAGGTCACGCATTGGTCGCTTCACAAGTGCACATCCAAGTTGGGAGTAGAGGGTTCCTTTGGATGCAATGGGCCCTTAAGATAGGCATGGAACTTGTCGTGCCTTTGGTACAGCAACACACAAATGTAGATTACTCCCCTTCCAGGTCCCCTTCGAAGTCACAAAAGTCTGACATGGTGCTGCAGGCTCGTACTCATTAGAGAGCCTTGTTACCCGAGCCACGATGGCATGGTAGGTTGTGATTATGTTACAAGCCTAAGGGGACCTTTGCATCATTGACCCATAGATGTAGAGCAAAGCCCTTCTAGGCAAGCTGGTGGTGTGTGGTCTCACTCTAGACTCTGAGTCCTATAAGTTCTTGCTGAAGTGAGGGCTTCTCGGGGGTCAATGGCAGCCATCCCATAGATGGATCTTCCCAGATACTCCCCTAACTTGGAAGGGCTCCCCCTTGATGAGAAGCCTCTTTAGAGTATGTAAGTTCTTGTCTTTAAGAATTTCAGGTCAGCCCTACCTGTTTGCGAGGAGTTTGACCGGTAGCCGCTCATGTGGCCTCTAGAGGTACGATATTTGGAGGGATGCATGCTCAAATAGTGGACACATATTGGTTGGACATGGTGGGATAGTGGCTGCAAGGGCTTTTGGGACATGGAGATACTCCCTATGGCTGAGGAGGATAATGAGTAGGAAGTGTCTCACATGAGGGGGGCAAGCACCAGGTCGACAGAGATGATGAAGTGATCTGAAACTTGTGGTGGAAGGGACTGAGCACTACCTAGATCTGATATCTTTAGTCTGGGTAGTTCTCTAGGACTATAGTGCCTCTTAGGGTGTAGTACCTTTAGCATTCATGGGGCTTTCTACATTGTAGATACTACAAGGTGGGAGCGGAGGCCTCTTGATAGTCAAGATAGAGAGAGACCACCGAGGTTTTGGATGGGCTTGCCTAGCAGAGTAGTCCAAATATTATAGGTGGACCTGCCACCTTCACCTGAGTGAGCAGCGAAACCTGCAATAGGATTGTGGGTGCTTGGACAAGGATTGGACTATTGACTTAGACTCGGTTCTTTCAAATAGGGAAGGAGCACACTGGAGACTCTGGTTATGGGAGGCTCACTCTCTTCAGAACCTTTGATGGAATCTGGGGCAATGATTTTGGCCTACTCGTCTAGGGCACTTAGATAGAGTGGAGGAGGTGGCCTTTTTCTCCTATATGACACATATTAGCCGACACCTATAGATGGAGGTAGCAACCTGGACCCCCTGGTGGGAGTGACATTGGGTTGTGTAGGAGTTTACTAGAGAGGTTATCTCCTGCGTTTGGTTGCATCTCTCCACGAAAGGTTTCCTACTTGTTTGGATTATAGCTCATGAAGGTGGGCCTTGGTTGGGATAGATGTGGGTGGATGGTAGAGCGCACCAAGCAAAACTCGAACAGTGGAGAAAATGTGATGGAAGAAGAGACAGTTTACATAAAGATATCAGGTCAAACTCGCAATAAACTGCTAATAATACCTCAGGTACAAGATCACAACCCCATGGTTGAACTGTGCCTTTGGTCAACTAGTAACTAAGGTTGAACTACACCTCCATGAGCACCAAAAGGAGGTAGGAGGTGTGCCTACAATGTGTAGACAAATAGGTCAAAACAATTCTATATATAGGGGCTAGGGGGGCTGCTATGGGCCGACTAGGTCATCTCCTAATCAACTTGGTCTAGTAGGTTGACCCAACTTCATCATTTCAATTAACCTAACCTTGGTTAAGTTGGTTGACCTAACCTTGGGTAGGGTCCCAAACTAGCCCTAAACAGGCCTCCAACTAGCCTCAAACCAAGCCCCATGACTCAATCTCTAACACTGCAATGGGTATGAGTAGTGAGGTGATAGCTGTTGGGGGGGCGGGTCAAGGGGGAGTGGGTGTGGGGGGTAGAGATGACCGGCGGGGAAGGGGCAAGACCACCGGAACCGAGAGGCAAAAGAGGTGGGAGCTAGAGTAGCCGCCGCCAAGGCCAAGGGACCTCCATGATCCCACTATTGGTTTGGCTCCTGGGTGCCCGAACCTCCTGCTATTGGCGGATCTAGTGTGAAGTGAGTAGAGATGAAGTCATGGCCTTCTTTACAATAATTTGAAGGCTGCCTGCTCTGTTTGGGTAGTCCACTGGGGCATCCACTATCTTCTTCCCCTGGGACTGGGGAGGTGGCTCTTCCTCTGCCCTCATACATTCTCGAAGTTTAGCTCATTTTATGTGGTTCTTCAAAGCATTCTTAATGGGCTTTTTGTGCTTCACTCTAGTCCAAGACCTTCCAATAGACTCTACCTAGGGTGTCTAGCACTCCATCTATTGTCCTGACTCGTGCTACTATCTTGTTGGGCGAGTAGCTCTTTGCTCCTGGCATGATTGTGGGGGATCCTTGCCTAGATCCCTCTTGCAGTCCCAAGCCAAGTGTCATATCTGCCCCTGCTCATCTCTCTCTCTCTCTCTCTCTCTCTCTCTCTCTCTCTCTCTCTCTCGCTCTCTCTCTCTTTCTCTCTCTCTCTCTCTCTCTCTCTCTCTCTCTCTCTCTCTCTATGCATGCATGCATGCATGCATACATGCATCCATCCATCCATCCATTTATCTATCCATCTATCCATACATGCATCCATCCATCCATCCATCCATTTATCTATCCATCTATCTATCTACCTATCTGTTTCTTTGTCTATCTATCTATCTATCTATCTATCCCTCTGTCTGTCTGTTTGTCTGTCTGTCTATCTATCTATCTATCTATCTGTCTATCCATCGATCCATCTATCCATCCATCCATCCATCTATCTCTCTTTCACTCACACACACATTCTACATTGAGCGTTATTGCTCAATCCTCCCTTTGCTCTCACCAACTGCTCTACCCTTTGTTCCCCAGCTTTGTTCTTGGCTATTATCTAATAGATGTGGGCCTATAATATCTCCTATCTTTAGTTCCCAGCTTTCTCCCTAGTTGTTATCCCTTTGTTATCATATGACTTTTCTCCTCTCACACACATGGGGCATGGTGATAACCCGTGTGCTTCTAAAGCTTCTCACTTCAAACTTGGTTACCATAGTGCTACCCTCTCAGCTACCCGAGGTCAAACAATTCTAAGTCCACCTATGTTGTTCAAGAAAAGAGGAGCGTCTTCATCAAAGGAATCATCCTCCTCCTCGAAGATGAAAATATAAAACAAAGAAAAAGATGCTTAGGACCATGTTGTCTTTCATGAAGAAAGGCATTTAAATGTATAATGAAAAAAGGGGGGGAACATGTTCTCCTTTATTAAAATAGAGGAAAATGTATTCTAGCTCCCTTTTTTGTTTTTTGGGTTCAAATTGAAATCATATAGGCTGGAATAGTGGGATGGAATAGTAGTTCCATGGATTTCATAGTAGATCTACCATTAGACACAAAGAGAATATGATTGCAACAAGATGGCTCATGTCATTCCAATTAGGGAGTCAAGTTTCCATCATTCCAAGTGTGAGGGAAGCCCCCGTGGTTTGACTTCATCCTTGTGGGCATCAACAAGCCATATCTACTTGCAAAGAATCATGGGATCCTTGAGCAAAAGGAGACCAAGACCTTGGCCTAGCTTTGGTTTCAGGTACATGCATGTATATGTTCCCGTATTTTCTTAAATCGTACTCCTTAGGTTATCAACCATGTCAAGCACATGTGCTAGCCAAGGGGGTATAGGAGCACTGGGTGTCCCTCTATAACCAAGTCTTCCCATTGAAGAGCATCTCCTCAAAGTGCAAATGAGAGTGTTGTATCCCACCAAGTCAACCACAATGCAAGAGCACATCAACAAGATCCAAACTCTTCAACAAGAGGACCTCAAGGCAAGGAAAGAGATCTCATCCAAGGACATGGACATCATGCTATTTTCTATCAGAGTATTTAGCTTTCTATTTGTCCCTTGTCACACGAGTGGGAGGTTGAACACACTTGGAGGAAGAACTCATGCCAATGGTGCTTGATTAGGAGAAATGTTTTCAGAGTCCTCTATAAGGAGGGATGTGGAGGCTTTGGTTGCCCCATTGAACCAAGGATGAATCAAATTAGAACTATTCCTTCTCATCATCGTAGAATACTAATGCAAAAAGGCAGGCCTTGAAGGCAAAACGTGCATGTAGCCATTGTGGGCAAAAGGGTCCCAATTGGAGGAAGTACCTTGAGAGAAATCAAGGCTAGGGTACCGGTTTCTCGGTTGCAACTATGACCCCTACCTTTGTTCATTTTGTAGGTTCTTCTTTAGGAGGAGAGGGAGTTTCCATCTAACTTGGTGAGACTACAAAGTAGATCCTTGATAGTGGTGCCTCTTGGCACATGACTCCATTTCTAATAGAGTTCCAAGACTTTCAATTGAAGTTAAGCAATCTATCCCTCGATGATAGTACCACAATTCCAATTTTTAGAGAGGGAGGGCTATCATTGGGTTTTCAATTATTGTCAATGAATGAGATATGTGAGACTGGCAAATGGGGATAGGTTGATGAGTATTTGTGACCATCCAAGACATTATCACACAGGGCAGGTGGTTGGGGCCGGAGTGGATTATGGTGTTTACAAACTCTCCATTCCATTGTCCCTCAATAGTGGATAGAATGGTGATTGAGTGGCAGCTGGCTACAGATACGCTATAGCGCGAGCTACTCAGTACTAGACGGTGGATGGCTTGCAATTGATGGCAATATGCAGGGACATTGTTGTACTTCTAGTAGCATATGGAGTTTTTTTTTCTTCAAGGTAGACTCTCAAGTAGATCTCGAGACCACAAGAGTTGGTTCCCTGCTAAGCTGTGGACATAGTCAAACCATTTTTTTTCCAGATATTGAGGACTAGTAGATCCAAAGGAGACTTTCCATGTCACAACAGCCGTTGGTTTCTGAGTTTCTAGGAGACCTTGGGAGTTTCAAAGCATTTCCAGCACGGGGACCTAAACAATCAGAGTGGTAGTAGTTGATCCTTGTGAGCAATTATATGCCACATGACCTTGTAGGTTGATTCATTTGGTTACAACAAACCAAAGGTCTTTAGAGGGGGCTGATGACCTCAGTGGTGTAGAGGCCTTGGCTGACAATATATGTACGGATCTTAGGGTAGCAATAGCATCAATTGGATCAAGCCCGATTGATAACATCAAAGAAGGATCATAGTACAGAGTTGTAGACACAAGGAGACCAACAAGTTGTACCCAAATCATGGGAGCATATGGTATCAGATCTAAGGCAGTCATTCCAAAGTTTAGAGGGAGATTCTTCTGATGTTCTTGCTAATATTTTAATGACACTCTAGGTTGATCCAACATCGAGGAGCTTGTGTTAGAGTTTGACATCACTACTTTGTGGGTATGCTTGCATAGAGAAAGGTGTAGCATTTTGTTGTTTGCCATCCCATTAGTCCCCCACTTCCTTCTCCTCCTCCTCCCACTACGGCAATGTCGGCTGCTTCTTCCTCCTCCTCTCATCCGCTTGCCTCAAACCAAAAGCCTTTGGGCAAGGCCATGGGGGGAACCCCTCCTCCCTCACAAGCTGTGGCCTCCTCATCTAAGCCTCAGTCCTCATCTCATCTTTATGATACTGCATCAAAAGGCATCCACAGGTGGCCTCTTTTCTTAGCATCCATCCTCACCCTGGGCAACCTTGTTAAGGGAGTACTAGAGGATAGGACCATGGAACTATCTAGAGATACTTGACGAATATCTCCTAGAGATGATAGTTATGATTTGGTAGCCCCGCAAAGGGGTTTTGATTTGGAGTGGTAGGCTATTGTACTCGCCCTTTCTAGGAGTTCAAATTTTCCTCCACAAGAAAGGAGAAGTGGACCCTCTCTTTGTTCGATTCTATGATGAAGGAGCATATGTACAACATGATGGAGGAGTGGATGGACCCACAAGAGATCAATATTTGTCTCAATCGTGGCGATGTATTTTCTTTTTAGCTTGGCTTCTCCATGGAGAGACCAAGTGGGCGTAATTCACCTAGGACTAGAGATTCATTATGATTAGGTCACGCATTGGTCGCTTCACCAGTGCACATCCAAGTTGGGAGTAGAGGGTTCCTTTGGATGCAATGGGCCCTTAAGATAGGCATGGAACCTGTCGTGCCTTTGGTACAGCAACACACAAATGTAGATTACTCCCCTTCCAGGTCCCCTTCGAAGTCACAAAAGTCTGACATGGTGCTGCAGGCTCGTACTCATTAGAGAGCCTTGTTACCCGAGCCACGATGGCATGGTAGGTTGTGATTATGTTACAAGCCTAAGGGGACCTTTGCATCATTGACCCATAGATGCAGAGCAAAGCCCTTCTAGGCAAGCTGGTGGTGCGTGGTCTCACTCTAGACTCTGAGTCCTATAAGTTCTTGCTGAAGTGAGGGCTTCTCGGGGGTCAATGGCAGCCATCCCATAGATGGATCTTCCCAGATACTCCCCTAACTTGGAAGGGCTCCCCCTTGATGAGAAGCCTCTTTAGAGTATGTAAGTTCTTGTCTTTAAGAATTTCAGGTCAGCCCTACCTGTTTGCGAGGAGTTTGACCAGTAGCCGCTCATGTGGCCTCTAGAGGTACGATATTTGGAGGGATGCATGCTCAGATAGTGGACACATATTGGTTGGACATGGTGGGATAGTGGCTGCAAGGGCTTTTGGGACATGGAGATACTCCCTATGGCTGAGGAGGATAATGAGTAGGAAGTGTCTCACATGAGGGGGGCAAGCACCAGGTCGACAGAGATGATGAAGTGATCTGAAACTTGTGGTGGAAGGGACTGAGCACTACCTAGATCTGATATCTTTAGTCTGGGTAGTTCTCTAGGACTATAGTGCCTCTTAGGGTGTAGTACCTTTAGCATTCATGGGGCTTTCTACATTGTAGATACTACAAGGTGGGAGCGGAGGCCTCTTGATAGTCAAGATAGAGAGAGACCACCGAGGTTTTGGATGGGCTTGCCTAGTAGAGTAGTCCAAATATTATAGGTGGACCTGCCACCTTCACCTGAATGAGCAGCGAAACCTGCAATAGGATTGTGGGTGCTTGGACAAGGATTGGACTATTGACTTAGACTCAGTTCTTTCAAATAGGGAAGGAGCACACTGGAGACTCTGGTTATGGGAGGGTCACTCTCTTCAGGACCTTTGATGGAATCTGGGGCAATGATTTTGGCCTACTCGTCTAGGGCACTTAGATAGAGTGGAGGAGGTGGCCTTTTTCTCCTATATGACACATATTTGCCGACACCTATAGATGGAGGTAGCAACCTGGACCCCCTGGTGGGAGTGACATTGGGTTGTGTAGGAGTTTACTAGAGAGGTTATCTCCTGCGTTTGGTTGCATCTCTCCACGAAAGGTTTCCTACTTGTTTGGATTATAGCTCATGAAGGTGGGCCTTGGTTGGGATAGATGTGGGTGGATGGTAGAGCGCACCAAGCAAAACTCGAACAGTGGAGAAAATGTGATGGAAGAAGAGACAGTTTACATAAAGATATCAGGTCAAACTCGCAATAAACTGCTAATAATACCTCAGGTACAAGATCACAACCCCATGGTTGAACTGTGCCTTTGGTCAACTAGTAACTAAGGTTGAACTGCACCTCCATGAGCACCAAAAGGAGGTAGGAGGTGTGCCTACAATGTGTAGACAAATAGGTCAAAACAATTCTATATATAGGGGCTAGGGGGGCTGCTATGGGCCGACTAGGTCATCTCCTAATCAACTTGGTCTAGTAGGTTGACCCAACTTCATCATTTCAATTAACCTAACCTTGGTTAAGTTGGTTGACCTAACCTTGGGTAGGGTCCCAAACTAGCCCTAAACAGGCCTCAAACAAGGCCTCCAACTAGCCTCAAACCAAGCCCCATGACTCAATCTCTAACACTGCAATGGGTATGAGTAGTGAGGTGATAGCTGTTGGGGGGGCGGGTCAAGGGGGAGTGGGTGTGGGGGTTAGAGATGACCGGCGGGGAAGGGGCAAGACCACCGGAACCGAGAGGCAAAAGAGGTGGGAGCTAGAGTAGCCGCCGCCAAGGCCAAGGGACCTCCATGATCCCACTATTGGTTTGGCTCCTGGGTGCCCGAACCTCCTGCTATTGGCGGATCTAGTGTGAAGTGAGTAGAGATGAAGTCATGGCCTTCTTTACAATAATTTGAAGGCTGCCTGCTCTGTTTGGGTAGTCCACTGGGGCATCCACTATCTTCTTCCCCTGGGACTGGGGAGGTGGCTCTTCCTCTGCCCTCATACATTCTCGAAGTTTAGCTCATTTTATGTGGTTCTTCAAAGCATTCTTAATGGGCTTTTTGTGCTTCACTCTAGTCCAAGACCTTCCAATAGACTCTACCTAGGGTGTCTAGCACTCCATCTATTGTCCTGACTCGTGCTACTATCTTGTTGGGCGAGTAGCTCTTTGCTCCTGGCATGATTGTGGGGGATCCTTGCCTAGATCCCTCTTGCAGTCCCAAGCCAAGTGTCATATCTGCCCCTGCACCATAAGAATTGGCCTAGAAACCCCAAGATCTCAATGTATTGTCTAAACTCACCACCATATAGGGTCTGTAGGAATATCTCCTCTGGTAGAGTCTCAGGGCACTCGAGTATCAACCTGAGTCTAAGGGCTCCATCGTCTGCAAAGACTGTCACTATTGTATGACGTGGCGACTCAACCATCATACCAAAAGCTCCTCCAATGTAGTGAAGGATGGGTCTGTACTCCTTGGGGAGCCTTGAAAAACAAAGAGTCAAGCGAGGCATGTGGTGAGTCCACTCCATGTCATCAACTATGAACCTGTGGTACCAAGGTATGAGGTAGACAAGATGCAAGCCCAAGAGAAGAGGCCTTGCTCCGCAAGTATTTGAGCTCAAGTGGAAAAGGAAGACCCTTATCCCATTGATAGTAACCGTCTGTATATGGTCTTCATCTAATGTTAAGCTCACCTGGATCCAATCATGATCCTAGCTCCTTGTTGTCATGAGGCTAACTATCATGCCCACCACTACTCTTGCTTGAATTAACTAAATTGCTTTCTTCACTTGGTGTTTATCCTTGGTGTTTATCCTCTAGAGAAAGTACCCCGATGGCTTGGGGAGTCGAAGGTGCTACCATGTGAGCCTCTCTGGCCAGCAGATCAATGGTCACGACTAAGATTTGCTCTCCAGAAGAAAGACACAAACACTGTGCTGCTTGCAAGAAGGAAAAAGGGGAAAAAGGGGGGCCACAAGAGGATTGAAGCCCTTTCAAAGAAGCCACAAAGACTTGTCGAAAAGAAACCAGCAAAAGGATGCTCCCACCAAGGGTGTGAAGGCAAGGGCCTTCCAAAACCTTTATCGAAAGTTTCGAAAAAAAAGACCAATGCCAGTCGAGAGAGGGGGCTACCTATGGGCTACTCCCAATGACAAATGCAGTGCCAATGAGGATAGCAAAAAAGAGGACACCTTGAAGCTTCATGAGCACCTGCAAAGTTTCAGAAAGGGGCTGGAAAGGAGGAGGGTGCACAGGAAGGAGGAGGGTGGAGGAGCCGCAAGCGAGGGAGGGGGGGGGCTTGAGGCGAGGGAAGAGAGGAGAGGCAAGTGAGGAGAGGGGGTTGAGGTGAGGGAAGCGAGGAAAGGCCAATCATGTATTGGCTAGAGGAGTTGGCCATGGAGTAGAGGTGACCTTCATGGGCCAGACACAAATCTTTTGTGCAATGCCCAGGCCTATCCCTCGTATTAGGCCAGCTAAGATAATAGCCCTTCACCCCACCTTGTGGAGGATGACAGGGGGGTGGTGTGAACCTAGCCTTATACCACATCTCATGGCACAATTTCTCCTACTGCTATTATCAATGTCCCATAGTTGCTCTCTATTGGGACTGATGGGTTAGCTTGTCAGATTCCTTCATCACATCACTTCAGCTCTATAGGCAAATAGGCTAGAATGCTTGCTTACATAACCAACTCAAAAGTTTTTTCGAAACTAAAATTTATGATTAAAAAATGAATGACAATGACGAGTTGAGTGATGACTTTGCCAAGTTCGGCTCATTAGCACAACAATTGAAAAGCTTGAAGTGTGAGTATGATGATGAAGATATAATGGTTGTTTTGATCAAAGATAATTCACATATAGTTCACATTTTATACAATGGAAGTACAAAAGCAAACATGCACTTGATCACTTTCAAGAGCATATGTGACACCACACATCAAGAGGGTTTATATTGGAATTGCCACCTTGATACAAGTGGAATTTAGTAGTTGGTCCTACGATGGAACCCTTGGAGGTTAATTTCCATTATAGAAACATTGCTTGATTTAGCATAAAAGAAAAGGGAAGGAGCATATCTCTGGCACAACCCTCGTAACAGAATAGGGAAGAGTAGATCTCTAGCACACCAATCGCAAATTTGAGACTCATAGCCATTCAGTCACCTTCTATCATGTCATTGTTGTTTGGTGTCTTGCTTGCCTGAGTTGGTAGCTTTGTTGCCCATTGACATTTGCTGTGTGCACTTGCCTTATAATCATGCCTCTTTATCTAGATGTTGGATGTTTAAATGCCAACAGTCTACCTAACGTCAAGAGTCACTTTGACCTTCCATTTCCAATGATCCACAAAGGTGTCGATTGTCCTTCTTTCTAAGATGTGGAAGCTATCCTCTCGAAGCTACCACGTGTCGGTTTTTCCTTTGGTCACTAGGTAGTAGGTGGAATAGAGTAGTAGGGGGACCTATGCATTGCTACAGGACAACATGTAAAAGCTCTTGCTCTAGTTGTGCATTAAGATTTAAGTGTTCTTGAAACCTCAACATAAAGGCAAAATTTCAGCAAAGAGAGTGATTGATAACCTTTAGATATGAGGAAGCAGTGAAGAGAGAGGGAAGGCATTCACCTGAGGCATCCTTAGGGTTGTTGATGCACGGTTGACGTGGGGTCTATGAGGAGCAACTGCTGCTGCTCTAGTTCCTCCATCTCGTTAACCTTTTTTGCTTCGTTCCATGGCGAGCAGAGGCCCAATCCAAGTTGCAAGGAGGCAAAAGATGGAATCTAGAGGAGGAATTTAGGGGAGGCTAAGAGAAGATGCAAGGTTGTGATAAAAGGGAAGTCACTGAGGGAGCTACCGATGGAGGGATTACTAACTCTCCCCATAGCTTTCACTTCCGTGTCGCGTGACTTCTTTGTTTCTTCTAAAAATTGCGCTTTATGAAGGTGACACATGTAGAGAGAGCGTCGAGTTCTAGAGAGAGATCACTAATTATTCCTTTGTTTTTTAAAAGATCGAGCCTTTTGAAGGTGATTTGTGTAGAGAGAGAGAGAGAGAGAGAGAGAGAGAGAGAGAGAGAGAGAGAGAGAGAGAGAGAGAGAGAGAGAGAGAGAGCATCGTTAATCATTCCTAGCTCTCCCTTGAGCCTTCACTTTAATCGTGCCACTTCTTTATTTTTTTTTAATTGAGCTTGGTGAGGGTGATATGTGCAGAGAGAGATGCTCGAGTTCTAGAGAGAGAACAATTTCAAGTTGCCACGTGTCCTTGTTTTTGATTTTGTTGTGGGTAATCTCTTCCATATATAATCGATGCCATTCTCTCTCTACGATTTGATGCTCCCTCTCTCACCTTCACAAAACTGGGCCTTTAAAAAACAAAGAAGTGGCGTGACCAAAGCGAACATCATGGGAAGACCTAGGAATCCCTCCACCAGTAGCTTCCTCACCAACGTATTTGCATGGCAGCCTTGCATTTTCTCTTAAGCCTCCGTTGGATTCCAATTTCCGCTCCTTGCAGCTTGGATTGGGCCTGGAATGCAATAGAGAAGGTCAAAGAGATGGAAGAACTATAGTAGCAGCCACCATTGGGTTTGTTGTCCCTCATAAACTCTGCATTAGCGGCCTTGAGGATGCCTTAAGTAGACCACCTTCCCTCTCTCTTTGTTGCATCCTTGGATTTGCATCCGACATGATGATTGCCAATCAATCACTTGCCCTCAATCTTTTGAGAATTTCCTACTTGTACTAAGGTTTTAAGAGCACTAGGGGGATTACCCTTGGGCTGCTATGATGCGTCATTAGCTTTCACAATTGACTGATGGATATATTTATGTTCGAAGAGTTGTGTACATATCATTTTGACTTGTGGCTAACTCCACAATGTTACATGTGAGCACTTCACATGGTTGGGATTTGATCATGACCAAAATAGGCTACCAACACAATTCATTAGCACTACTATTACACCCCTTGGTTATGGTTAATGAATTGTTTCCCCACCTCCCCAACCCCCTAGCCCACCTTACTCACCATGCTCTCACTCACCTGCCCTCCTACTATTAAACCCCTTGGTTATGGTTAGTGAATTGTTTCCCCACCCTAGCCCACCTCGTCTCACTCATCTGTCCTTCTAGCGAGGGGGCACGCTGCCTTGGATCGGGAGGCAATAGGCCAAGGTGCATGATTGGGGTGGAGCTCATGCACCCCCCCAAAAACACACACACACACACACACACACACACACACACACACACACATACACACACACACACAGATGCACACATACATCCACGGTGGCGATGAGGGTAGGATGTGCCAGGCCACGAGTGGTGGAATCAGGACGTGTGCAACTGGAGCAAGGGCTTCTGCAGCAGGCAAGCAGTGCAAGCTGCTAGCAACATCAGGCAAGCAAAGGCAAAGGGGTTCGAGCCTTCGAGGGTATAAGGCACCGACAACTCTAGGTGGTGTTTACTTGACTCGTGTGTGTGAGTGGAGTCGGCTAAAAACAAACCCCAATCCTTTTTTTTCTGCGAACGGACGACTTTTTCCTGTGGGGGAAACAGCATGCCCCAACCTTTGGCTATGGCTATGGCTGCTTCCTCTCTTCTTCTTCCTCCATCGCCGTCCTTCTGAGTAGAGCACCACCTCCATCACCATCACCAGCAGCAGCAGCAGCAGCAGCAGCTCCGCCTCCAGATTTCTTCCCCCAGGTCCTCCCTCCTCTCCGATTTTTTGCCCCCCCTCTCCCTCCTCCTCTGCGATTTCACATGCCCTTCTTCCTCCCCCATCGAAGAATTTCCTTCGTTTCTCACCGTCCTTCTTTTCCCCTGATTTCCCCCTCTTCCCTCCCCTTTCTCGTTTCTAGATCTGCACCGCAAATTATGCCCTTTCTGGTACATCGTGCCCCTCCGATTTTAGGGTTTGTCCCTGTCGAACATCAGCCCACGGGCAGCCGTAAATTATTCCCGTTTCTCGTCACGTTGTAGGGTTTGCCTAGTAGCTCTGTTTTTTTTTGTCCACCTCTTGAATTCTAATGTAGCTCAGCTCTGTTTTGCAGGAGAATCTGCGGGTTTCGGCTGATCTGTGTTCGAGCAGGGGAAGAGATCGTGACATGGCATGGGAGTCATTGATTTTTTTGTTTCAATGATAAGATACGATGCGTTTGGCAGTCTACGATAGTTCATGACAGATAAGGGCTGTCCGCAGCATCAGTAGTGGATCCTTACCCTCGCTCACGATAGACAAGTCTTAGACGACTGCTCGATAACTCTTTCAGGGCACAGCGGTCCACTTCCTCATGTCTGCTGGTATTGTCAGCGTTGCGTCTATGGCTTCAGAGAAAAACTTACGGCAGTTCGGCGTCACCGAACCTCTTTCTACTTCAGGGCCAACGGAGGTGGATCTCTCAAGAAATCGGGAGCTAGAAAAGGTATACTGTCTATTGGAGTTTTGGGACAGTTTCTAACTTCGAATCCTGATTTGGTTAAGAATCTGATGCACGTGTTATCGTTCCAGTATTTAGTGAGTGCGGGACTATACGAGAGTCAAGAAGAATCAGTTCTTAGAGAGGAGGTTCTTGGGCGACTTGATCAGGTAAAATGTATGCTATGTTTCAAACGTAAATTGACCTTTTCTGTTCTGATAACTTGTAAAGAGAGTACATGTTTTTTGTGAGGGTTGCATGGAGATCCATGTGCATGGGGCAGTCGTTTTTGGTGTTCGACTGATCTTTGTAAACTTCCCATGGCTTAGGCGCAGCCATAGTTAGGAAGTTGCTTTGCTACGAGCTAACAAGGTGTTGGCTGCTGGCGATAGATTGTCAAAATCTGGGTCAAGAAGATAAGTGTAGACAAAGGTTACAGTGACCAGTTTGTGCAAGAGGCGAATGCAAAAATATTTACATTTGGCTCCTACCGTCTTGGGGTAAGGATGATTCCACAGTATCTTCAGTATTCATTTGTTTTGGTTATGTTTTTTTATGTACGTCATGAAATCAGCTTCTGCAACGGTGGCATCAGTAGTGCACGACAGCAAGATGTTGGTTTCAGTCCTTGATCTTACTCTCCTCGTTACTCATGAAATATATACTTAAACATTGTGTTCTTTCGCTTGTACTACTTAAAATACATTTTTAAAGATTGGATATATTCTAGTTTTATGAAGGTATATATTGTGTCCTTGCAAATGTAGGACTTGGGTAGAACTTGTGTAGTGTCAATCAGAGGTACACCCTTTTTAAACTAGGGTGCACCCTCACAAACATTGCATAGTGGGGCCTCTACATGAGATTGGTGGGAGCATCATTGGGAGAAGCACTGAATGAAAAAAAGTTTTAGTGGCATGATAGGAAGATGAATTGGTAAGAAATGACCTTATATATGTAAGGCAAGTGCGAGAAGCTGAATGACAACGATGCAATCCAAGTGCTTTGGATTGATGTGATCACTACGTGTGCCTAAAATGTAAATAAGGCCTTGCAATCTCAAATGCAAGCTACTTGCTTTAGCTAAAATAAAGACCGTGTTCCAAGTAATGTTAGTGTGGTTGAAACTTATGCTCCTTGGATACAATAATACCTATATGTAACAAGACAGTCCTTGAAATTTACACTTTTGGAATACAATAATATCTGTATGACTATTGCAAACTTAAAAGAAAACCTCGCAACTCGGTTAATCTTGGCCGAAACTAGCACATTGTAGCCAACATTTGGGGAAAGTTTGTCAACTTTTGAGCCGAACAGAGTCTACCCTACTATTGACTTTAAAAACAATTTAATATTTTGTAATTGAAGAGGTTCAATAATTCAACTCAATACATATCTAAGGTTGTACTTAGATAACCACAATTATTCTAGATTGTCATATGTTGCGATGTGCATAGTTTGGTTTGTTTAGCTTTCTAATTTCTAGAATTAGCTTTCTACTTTCTATTTGCAGCCTTCTAGCATCCTTCCAACCCTTGCTCTTAAAGAATCTTTGTGACTCAGTTGCTCTTTGTTGCATGCGGTAGCAATCAATGCAACCTCCACTAAGTCTCGCATAGGCAAGAGGCTACCCTCGTGGGTCTAGACACAGGTTCAGCTTGTTTGCTGTCCTTTAAGGTATCTATCTAACAACTGTGTATGGATTGTATTCTGCTGTCTTATGACAACGTTGTCCTTAGTCACTGCATGATCTGTGGTGGCCTGATCAATGGAAGGCATATCAAGCTGTAAATTAGATCTTGTATTTGGTTGTAAAACACTTGCTTGTGGCTGAGTTGGAGGTAGCCTCCATAGACTTATGCAAATTTGATGCGGACTTGAACAAAACAACAATGTATCAAAGACATCAAAAGCAACAATAGTAAGTTTTTTTCATGGTCTAACAATAGCAAAGATAACATTGCTAATGATAACTATTCTTGAATTATGCTAGTATAATCTACGCCCTTTGCTTAACTGATGTAAATGCATTTAACAGCCTTGTCCTCAAGCTTATGTTGTATCTCTAACAGAAAAGTGCAAGGCATCGGAACGCTCATGATAGGCATAATTGGCACACATGATGGCATCCAACCAGAATTTGTTCGGCAAAGACTTAACCTCATCATACACCGTGCCATCTTGATCAATGCCCTATTCTTGCTTGTTGCAATTTCATTTTGTTGTGATATATATGAACTCACTCCCGTGTAAGTGTGGAGTGTGGCAAGCTTGTGTCCGTTTTCATTCTCAACGATGGCGAGAAATTGCTTAAAGCAAGCAGAGGCATTTGACTTGGACTTCAGTAGGTAAACCCAAGTATGCGTTGTGAAGGCATCCACAAAGTAAGAATAAGCCCTAATAGATGCGTCCACATTGGGCCACACACATAACTGTGAACCAAATGCAACTTATGGGATGCACCAACACTCCCATTTTTAGGAAAAGAAGACAGATGCATTCACTCCCTTGTAACTGTGATGTGTGTGAAATCACTCCTTTGTATGTGCAGAGTGAGAAATTGCTTAAAGGAAGCAGAGGCACATGACTTGGACTTCAATAGGTAAACCCAAGTATGCGTTGTGAAGGCATCCACAAAGTAAGAATAAGCCCTAATAGTTGCGTCCGCATTGGGCCACACACATAACTGTGAACTAGATGCAACTTATGGGATGCACCAGCACTCTCATCTTTAGGAAAAGAAGACAGATGCATTCTTCCGTGTAGGCGTCTTTTACAAACATGTCTCGACAACACATGCAGCTTTGGCAGATCAACAATTATATCCTTTGAATGCAATCTAACTAGGCTGCCATAGCTCGAATGCTTGAAACATGAGAATCTGAAACAAGAGAATCCTATGCCATAGGCATAAAGTTTATATAGACCTTGAGTCGATGTTCCCGTAATGAAAATGGTATTGCCATTTCTGAAATCATAGCTGGCATAACGGTAACTATCAAAGATAAGTCTACATCTTGATGTAGCAATGGCTGAAATGGATATGAGAGTCTTTTTGATCCCTGGAAATTAAAAAACATTTCGTAGAGAGACAGGATCACTTAATGCTTCAGTGAGCTCAACTTGACCAATGAATGCCCTATTCCCTTCACTTCATATGATGCGTTATTGACACGGGCCCCCCTTCGGTGCATCATGTAGAGAAAGAAACTTCTTGCAAGAGGAAATGAAGCACCATTGTCAAAATACCACGTGCTGAATGCATGAGAAAGTGCCATGCAAGAATCATGAAATAAAAGTATTATTGGCATGTAACCACAAAACCCAATCATGGTAAGCATCATTGGCTGCTTCATCCCTAGAACAATGCTTCATCCCTAGAACAACAAAAAATCTGAATTCGTATGATTGGACTTGTTCTAGTCTTACAAAGGTATATTGGTTGCTTCATCCCTCATGAAAAATGTAGCATTAGTAACTGCAAGGCAGGTCTGTTGCTGCTTCTCTAATTCTATGCATTTTCGACATTTAGAGATATAATGATATGGTTTCTTGCAATAAATGCATCTCTTCTTTTTCTTTTTTGTGTTGTCTTTCGAAGTTATACTACAATTGTGCTTGGGCTTACATACTAGACTTTGGTGTTGTGTTTTTAGAGGATGAGTTTGGGAATGTTCCTGGATTCATCTAGGTTAAAAAAATAAACAAATAAAATAAAAATGGTATTTTTGCATTACTCTTACGATGGGTAGCAAAAGCCTGATCACTTCAGATAGAGGCATTCATTATTTTCACGAGCTTTCTTATAGTGGATGGCAGTGTGTTGCATTTTGCTTTGGATGTAGGATGATGGACCTGTCTTGGAGAGTTGCTCACTCAACACCCACCTCCCTCTGGACTCCATAGCAGAGGTGGACTTACAAAACAGCCCGACACAGCCTAGTACACAGTCACTAAAGCCCGCTTACCACCTCTAGTAGTAATAACATAAATTTCCGCATCAAATATCTGCCCCAGCTACGGAGTATGCAGCGCGAGCTCAGTAGCAGCTGCATGAGCTCACCCGTTTCATGTCAATCGGGTCATTGGGGCTTGGGATATGTAACTAAATAAGTTGGTGTAGGGTCATATTCCCATGGGGAGAGGTAGAGTGGTTTGATTAAGAAGTGTGGGACTGGGTGTGAGGGGGGGGGGGAGAGAGAGTATTCCAGAGAGTTGGAGGTTGACAAGTTTCTATGTATGGAGAGAGAGAGAAGGTACGTATGGGGATTCGCAGCCTGGGGGATGCATAGTTCATGTATACAGCCTTGGTGCTTAGACTGAAATGACAGCTTTTGGGTTTGGTTTTACTCTCTCTCTCCCTCTCCCCCTCTCTCTCTCCCTCTCCCCCCCTTCCTTCACCCCTGCTTGCATCCCGAGCACAAAGCTTGCTTGGCACGTTGATAATTTTCTCAGCTTTCACGATGTTACGCTCAGCTTCAGTTTTCCAATATGCCTGATCTTGCATGTGCTATCCACCAAGTATCAAAGGAATAACAAGAAACTAGACTTTGGTGTTTTGGCATTACTCTTATAAGGGGTAGTAAAAGCCTGATCACCTGAGATAGAGGTATTCCAATTAGCACGGCTTTGCTCTTCTTGCAACAATAAAGTGACCAGTTGATCAAATGCCGATGGCTGTCAAAGTCAGCATTGTGGACACAATCTGACTATTTGGCACAACCTTATCAGTATTGGCCTATTGCTCTTTGAAGTCCTTAACCATCCATACTTGCCCCTTCATCCGTCTTCAAACCATCCAATTGCGCCTGCAGATATGCAACCCACAAACGCAAAGAACCCAGAGAAAACTGACTGAATCCAACGACGGCTCTAAAATGTCTTATTGTGACAGGCACAAGGTCAATGACCTGCACAAATTCTGAGAAACGAAGATGTGCAGCCTGCTTGAATTGCAAACAAAGTCCAAGGCACAGGGACCTGACAGATTCTTGATAGTTTGTACAGACCATACGGACAATGCTGACAGAGGCTGTAACGAAATTTGCACTGTTCAAGCTGTTCATGGGCAAGAAAGCTGCAGAAAACTTTGTCTGCAAGGGCTGGAGTGAGTTGAAATGCGGCTGTTTTTGCTGTCAAAAGCAAGCTGTGGCGGTGCACTTCAGCACAACGAAGCTGCCCCAACAAAGAGGAGCTGATCCTACAAAGAGAAGACGGCCTTGAGCTGGAGAAGACAACCAGCAGAGCTAGGCACTTGGGTGGCTATCTGACGAGTTTGTAAACAGCAACAGCAGCAGTGCCAACCAGTTGTGTAACTGGAAAGAGCTCTTGGAAATGAAGTCGGGGACTGCAGATGCAGGTGGAAGCTTGTAGCAGGATGACAGCCCTGCACTGATACCACGAATAGCTTGCTTGGAAGTAAAGTACAACAGCTTGAAGGTCAAACAGCAAGCAGTCAAAGCTGAATGTTATTGCAGCAGCACAAGAGGGCAGGCGAAAATACAACTAAAGTATCACTTTGAGGCCTAAACCTAAAATCCTAGCCTGGCCAACAGATGAGGCAAAATTAAGCTATAAGGTTCGACTTCAGCCAAATGAACTAATACTTTACCTATTGCTCACACATTAACTTACTCTAGCCTACGAGTTTCTGACTGCAGAGTCTACCTTAAGGACCTATACATATTTTGTTTATTGATATATATGTACAGTTTTGGGGTATGTGTATTTATCTTCAAATTATTATAATGGGGTAGCATGCATGTCCAACAAAATTTGTACTAGAGGAAGGATTTGCCACCATGATAAAACTTCGGTGAATGGATTTTACAGAGCTTCAAAGTGGAAGGGTACCCTGTTTATCCATATACTAAGGGGCTAAGCTATTATGACAGTCATGTTTTGCCATGTGTCGATTTTAAAAGGCCCAAAATCTTGTAGCATAGATTGCATGCCATCTACAAGTATTAAAGGCACATGATGATGGGGCTAAAAATGTGTAGTTATACTCGTGAAGATGATGTACCTTGCGGAAAATAATGAATTATACACAATCCAAGTGGTTAACCTCTTTCAACCTTTGGACGGCGGAATGGCGTTCAAAGCAGGGAAGACGGCATTTGTAGCTGAGGCTAGTGGTGGGGCTAGAAGAGCCACATTGGCGACCAAAGAAGTAGGCACTTTTACAGCCTTTTCGGCAAGCCATTTAGGACAATCCTTCTTGTGGAACTAATCATGATTTTTTGAGAAGGGTTTCAATTGGCTCTTTTTGGAGTTCTTTCCTCTATGGTAGCTAGTCCTATAACTAGTCTACTTGTCGATTGAGATAAAAAAAGCAGCAAAATGGAATTTATCTTGATTTATTGGAGAGGATGCAATCTGATCAAGAGGGGTGCTGATGATATGCAAATGCTATAGAGTGAAAATCCCAAATGTCAAATCTGATGCGAGAGCTGCATAGTGCGCGAGCTGGCGAGAAATTTTGCATTTTGGAGCGTCTCCAAATTCCACCTGGATAGAAAGATATGACCCTTGGCTCTGTTTGGAGTTCTCTCCTCTATGATAGCTAGTCCTATAACTAGTCTACTTGTCGATCGAGATGAAAAGGGCAGCAAAATAGAATTTATCTTGATTTTTTGGAGAGGATGCAATCTGATCAAGAGGGGTGCCGATAAAGAGGTTTATGCAAATGCTATAGAGTGAATATCCCAAATGTCAAATATGATGTGAGAGCTGCATAGTGCGCGAGCTGGCGAGAGATTTTGTTTTTTGGAGCGTCTCCAAATTCCACCTGGATAGAAAGATATGACCCTCGGAAGAATGGCAAAATTTTGAGCACAAGATGGCCCAAAAAAGATGCAATGAGGATGTGAAAGGTGGGTGGTCACATGCAGTGTGCTTGTGAGGCATTTTGCCTGATGTCGAAGAAAAGGTTTTGGAATGTTTCAAAGAATCAGAAGTCTTAAGAACGGACTTTGGTTTTTCAGACATCAGACAATGCACGCAAGTCTATCAAGTCAACATGAATCAATGAAGGGGATGCCAACAAAACAAAATTCCTGTTGTCTTTAAAGCCTATAGCAGATCCAACAGCTCCTACAGCCCATCAGCACTTGCAGCTCCAAGAGCATGTTCAAGGGTCTATAAGTAGCAGGATGTGCAGCGGCTTGTATAACATGACCATGTATAGCAGCGATAGCATTACCCTTTTCAACAGCACCTGTGTTCAGCAGCATCACCATGCACAGCCTGCTCTGTAGCATAAGCCTGTTCCAGCAGCACTGAAATGGCAACACTTTTGAAATTTCTCACATTCAAATCATGAGCTTGTGCCTAGATGAAGTGGCCACTGGCCAGACAGTGTTGGGCACTGACTGCCTTTGAACCAGACGATGCATAACTAAGAACATTTTGCTCCAAAGGATAGTAGTTAGATTGGCTGTAGTAGTTTCTGCTACACTGAATTTCAATAGCAACTTGATGCAGCAAAGCTTCTCCAGTGGTATCTGCAGTTGGTATCGCCTGAGGGAGGAGTATTGGTGATGCCACAAGGTCAGTTCGTCGACGCGGGAAGCAAATGTGAGGGAGTTTAAGTGATTGGTTTCTAAACATTTCCTGATGACAGCAGCAAATTTCAAATTACCAGAGAGATGCGCTTTCAAAGGACTTCTGTGGCACGGCTCCAGCAGGTTTTTATTAGATTTGGATTGATTGGCAGATTGACCTGTGTGGATAAATTGAGGTGAAAGCAAACACGGATAACCAGATGAACTTTGAAGGAGGAAGTATGTATGGGTTAAAGAAGAGTAAGGCATCCCCCTTTCTCTTGGCAGTATGCAGGAGCATAGGTAGATGGTGCTTACCCTAATGATGTGGGGGAGGTTTTGAGAATAAATTAGGCATCCCGGGGATTGGAAGAGAGATGTATGTGCCATGCAAGAGGTAGTCGATTGTAGCAAGGATGAACATGCAAACAGATTCCAATTCACCTCTCTGTAATGCTTGAACCCCCAAAAGCTTGGTCAAAAGCTTAGTTTTTTTGGTAATCTAAAAGAATTACCTTGCTTTTTGCAATTTCTGGAATATAAATATTGTTACTTGAGGTAGTTCATTTATGGCGATTTGTTAAATGCAGTCCAGCAAGTCTTTAAGATTAAACTAAGATAAATATAGTGGTGAAGTTTAGAAATGCACTTTGGAGAAGCTAACTTCTTACAAACTCTAGCCAGAAGTTTTTGAAGGTTTAAAACTCTTCACTTTCTCCAATTCGTTTGTGTCGAGTGGAAAGGAACTCATATTGGGGTCAATACTCGAGGCTGATAGTCAGAGACCTGAATTCCGGAATGACAAGCTGGAATTACGGTTTCATCCATGCAAGTGTGGTACCTACTGCTAAAGGGAGAGGAACTCGTAATGCAGTTGATTTTGGAGGCTGATGCTCAAAAGACCTGAATTCAGGCTTGACAAACCTAAGCATGGCTTTCTATGTGAGTATGTTACATCCCATGCAAGTGTAGTACAGACTATGCAGCAAATTCTTTTTACACTGCGCTTTATTGGCAACCTTTGTAATTGCATACTCAATGATACCAATAAATAGGAAACATAAAATGTGATGATTTACTGCCTGCTGCCTGTAGACTCGTAGTGATTGAATGCCTTCCTGTGAAGTGGAGAGGTAAAATAGGGAATTGGTAATGTGCCTTACATCATGTGCTCTCTTGGCAATGCCACTTGTATGGGTGCATGCTAGAGTTTCAAGCTTCACTCCTGTACGACATTTGTAATTGAGGTCTGCTGGCATATTCCTGGTCTGTTTTTAGGCTATCCATGCCTTTTCTGCCTGTGGGTCTTATGTGGCCACAGTCAAGTGGATTTTGTAGAGGTCGCTTCTCTCCCTATTGACATTGGCCTCGCTGTTCCATGGATGCATCACACTACTACTATGAGGTTTTGTTTCACAATGTCCATAGCTTTAACAGGATAAAATTAATACTTGTTTTTGGTCAGAAAATATCTCCTGCCTGCCGTCCATTTCATTTACTTTACATTTATAGTGCCAAATAGTAGCTCATAAATGTGCAGGTACATGGTCCTGGAGCGGATATTGACACTCTTTGTATTGGTCCCCGGCATGTTTCAAGAGAGGTATTTATTTCTTTATACTCAGGGCTATCTGCTGCTTTCCTGTAAGTCCTGTTCAATGATGGGCTGAGTTGTTTGTGTAGGAGGATTTTTTTATTGTACTTCATGACATGCTTATGGAGATGCCAGAAGTTACAGAGCTTCATCCAGTTCCAGATGCACACGTTCCAGTATTAAAGTTCAAATTCAATGGAATCTCTATTGACCTTGTTTATGCTAGGCTTTCTTTGTGGGTTATCCCTGAGGTAAATTTTTTTTTGCCACTCACACACATATGGCCCAAGTGCTTGGGGCCTACACTGCTATCAGCAGGAGACATCCAGCAGGATTTGAACAGCAATGAACAGTTCAGTAATAAATACATTGGAAGGATAGTGAGGTAAATGTTGCAATTGGTTAAAATCAACTTAGGAGCCCTTAAAAATGTATCTAGACTCTATATTTTAGTTGCTGCAAGGTAACCAGGATAAACCAATTGCAACACCTGGTGTATATCTTGCTATCATTCCAATGTATCGATTACTGAACTCTTAATTTCTGTATAATGTTGAAGCCATTTTATTGAGAGCTTGTGATTTCTTTTTGGGACGGTGAAACTTGAATTACTGCATGAATTTATTGAATTACTTGTAAATTTCATGTGCAGGATCTTGACATCTCACAAGATTCTATACTATGCAATGTTGATGAGCAAAGCGTCCGAAGTCTTAATGGGTGTAGAGTCACAGACCAGATTTTACGGCTTGTGCCAAACATTCAGGTTGGATTCTTACAGGATGTGTGATTATTGCTAAGATTTTGATGTGCAGAGCTTTTGATTTCTAGATCTTGCTTGGTTGGATTTTGGTTCTTATTACTTATTTGGATTTTGGCAGCATTTCCGAACTTCTTTGAGGTGTATGAAGCTTTGGGCTAAAAGGCGGGGAGTCTACTCAAATGTACTGGGCAACTTTTATTTCCATTGCAAATCGAGAGTTCTGACCTTTTGACCTGCATGGGTGGCATAGTTTTGGTAACTTTCACAGATTTCTTGCAGGTAACGGGATTTCTTGGTGGGGTAAACTGGGCTTTATTGGTGGCACGAATTTGTCAACTTTATCCTAATGCTGTGCCTAGTATGCTGGTTTTCCGATTTTTTCGTGTATACACACAATGGCGATGGCCAAATCCTGTGATGCTATGTCCGATTGAAGAAGGGTCCTTGGGCCTTCCTGTGTGGGATCCTAGAAAGAATCCACGAGATCGCACTCATCTAATGCCAATAATCACGCCTGCGTATCCATGCATGAATTCCAGTTACAATGTTTCAACAAGTACTCTCCGTGTTATGACAGAGCAGTTTGAGAAGGCCAATGATGTGTGCAAGGTCAGTTTACTGGTCTGGTGGACCATTTGATCTCAAGTCTTTCGAAACCACTATCCAGCCTACCATCGATTTCTCATAATTGTGTTGGAACTACAGGCTGTGGAGATAAAGCACACAGAGTGGAGTGCTCTGTTTGAGGCGTATCCATTTTTTGATTCATATAAGAATTATTTGCAAATTGATATCACAGCAGCAGATGAAGATGATTTGCGAACATGGAAGGGCTGGGTTGAATCCCGTCTGAGGCAGCTGACACTGAAGGTGATTGTCGTCATGAATCTGCTTTACAGGTTTGAAGCAGACACTGTTTGCAGGTTGTCTCACTTGTACTTCATATTTGTGTTGACTGACACTTTCCCTTGAGTGACTTGTGGCTTACTGACCAGATTGAACGTGACACCTATGGCATGCTCCAATGTCATCCTCATCCTTGTGAGTATGTGGACCCGTCTAAGCAAGTTCCGCACACGTCTTTTTTCATGGGTTTGCAACGTAAGCAGGGGGTACCTATCCAAGAAGGTCAGCAGTTTGATATACGTGGAACAGTTGATGAGTTTAGGCATTCTGTGAATCTCTATGTTTTTTGGAAGCCTGGAATGGATATCTATGTTTCTCATGTACGTCGTAAGCACATTCCTGTCTACGTATTCCCTGGTGGTGTGCGGCCGATTAAGCCGCAGAGGAGTTCAGGGAAGTCATTTTCACCCCCTGGACTCAAAGTTTCCCATTCTTCTAGCAATTCCCCGACCACCGGATCAGGAGATCCATTGTACGATGAGGCAGATGATATTACAGGGGAGAAGAAGAGGAAGGCAGAAAGGCCATTGGATGTTTTGCAGAGGCAAAAGAAATATGTTACTTCCGTATCTAGCACGTCTATATTGAGCTCAGCCAGGTCTGAAGGATCTGAGCTTCCGATGTTTTTGCCCAGAGCCACACCTGGTGAAGAGGTGGTGGCTAAGAGGGTCATCAATGGACAGTCTTCAAGTGTTATTGATTCTTTACGGATTAAAGGGTTTGGAACCATGGGCGTCAATGGCTGCAACTTGGAACAAGTTTCTTTGAGCATGAGGTCCAATGTGGATGCAACTGGTCCCGGTAGAGGAGTACGCCCAGGGTCGTTTGCCGCGTCCTCACAGGGTGGCAACTGCGATGAACTAGAGGTCTGGAGTTACACTTGTCTGTCCTTTTTTGATAAGTCGCTTCTTTACTTTTCCTTCTCCTTTTGCTTTCTTATAGGCCTAGGGATGTGTTTTGTTTCAAATTTCTTTCAAAGTCCTTTTCCCGTTGTGAGGTTTGACTTCCTTTCTGGGCCTCGCTAAACACATGGAGGATGGGTATGCATGCATGGGGTTGAGTAACATATTATTTGCTTTTTTGAAACTCTTTGGTCCGACCTCTTTTTATTTTTCTCGGCTTGCTGTGATCAAGCCTACAGTGACACTGGGTACAGCCTTGGGGGTTCATCCTGACGTGAAAGCCGACAGTGCTCGGAAGCCGGCGATTAGGTGAGTGTTTGTTTGGCCTCCCGCTTTTGGGTTTCACCAGCCAGTTGTCATTCTACCCTCTAAATAGGTATTCTGTTTGTTTGCCCTGTGCATCTTTTACAGGCTTTTTAATTGGCATCGTATGTGTCCCTTTTTTGATGTCTACAGATTGAGTTTGGCCTCCACTGCTTGAGGGTCATATCAATTGGGTTTTCAAAAAACATTGAATGGGCCTCTAGCTGGGAGAGTTGACTAACCTGATCTCCATTGAATTTGATGGTGAGTTCGGCTGGATCGTGCAGTAAACAAATTGCAAATTCTGTAAGTCCCCACTTCCTTTGTCGTGTTCTTGTTTGGAAACGACAGTGCATACTACCAGCAATTTTGTGCAGATCCATGCAGCGAAGACAGTTTCTTGGAAATATGGTGGGAGCCTGAATTGAAATTTCTGGAGGTGATGTCATCGCTTACATTGTATAATTTGCAATCATGCCTGTGCATGGAAGCCTTAATTATTTACAGGGGTTGGGAATAGCTTCTAGGTGATCATCTTGAGTATGGAAATCTTCATCTGAGTAGGTTTGTCTCTAGAACAGCTGAGGGTTTTCATGGGCAAGGATTTCGTAGACATTTCCCCTGGGATGAGTGCTATCTTTCAGCCAGGAGGATGTTTTGAATGATGGTATCTTGAGTGTTATCCTAGGATGTATTAGAGATGTACTATGTTTCTTCTTTTTTTGGGTCGGGGGGGGGGGCGTTGGTGTCGGGGGTTAAGGCTTTGAGAGTTCATGGCTGGGCTCTCGTCAAATTGTACAATGGTTGTATCACTACATTTGTAATATATACTCTACTTTCAGAACATCTGCTATATTTTACAGCTAGTGTTTCCTGGTTTGAATGTCTTGCTGAAGGATATTTTTGAATGTTTGCTTTTATTCACATTCTTGTTCTTGTATATCTATGGTTTGTGCGATTCATTTGATTTCAATCTCTCTCGTGCATGCACACGCACGCATGCAGACATGAACGTGCGTGCACACAATCTTTTTAAAGTCTTGGAGTTTGTTGTGGGATTTTTATCAGGGCTTTCACAATCCGTTGTTAACTATGTAGAGCCGCAACAATGCATAGCCCCATTTGGACTTGATTTCTCGCAAGAAGGGAGCTACATTGGAATTATAGAAACAAATCTTCTAAAACTTTGGAGAAAACAATTAGTAAGATTGTATCAGTCGTTTTATAATTTGGTGATGGCTAGTAAGAGATGCAACAATGCATGGCCTCATTTTGGTTTGTTTTATAGATCTTTTTGGGTCTTCATAGGACTGAACAATTTGTATTTGATGCTCTCTCTCTCTCTCTCTCTCTCTCTCTCTCTCTCTCGATTTGTTGTGGAGGTTTGATGTCTCGATGTATATAGATTAAAACATTGAAATCTATTTGGGGGAGAATAGATTGGTACTCTCTCTCTCTCTCTCTCTCTCTCTCTCTCTCTCTCTCCCCCCCCCCCCATACCCACACCCACGTCCACACCAAGAGGTGAGCTCTAAACAGGCCATGTTGACGTTAACGTCGTACACATTGTATGAGGCATTGGGTGACTTTTATTGTTGCTTCTTTGAGGTGTAGTTGGGTAGGTTGGTTGTGGGTTTGGGTATCTCGTATTGTGTCTTATTGTCGTTGTTGCTTGTCTCTTCTCTTCTCCTTGTTGCTCGTTTAGTATCCTCTCGCTCATTTTGTGCTTGATTTTTTCTTGCTTGTGTGATCTCCCTTAGAAGCCCGTGCATTCTAGTGAGGGGAAAATAGATTTGTTGTCCAATGGGAATCAATGTTGAGATAGATGAAACAAATAATATCAATACAATACAACGGGCATCATGAGTGTTAGTGTTGAGCAATTTACATGAGCCACTTACTTTGAATTGCCCTTTAGTTTGTATCGATGGTGGTGCATTAACTTGCTATAGGGAGAACAAGGGAATTGCTGTGGGGTAGTTTCGATCCTATTGCAAGGGACTGAATTTTCGTATTGTCTACATTGGTGGTTAGAGGTGCCACTTGTGGGATGAAGAAATGGTGAAGATGAATGGTAGTATCTTTTTTTGTATCATTAGTTACTAGTAGTAAGGGAGACTTATGGCACAAGGTGGTTTGAAAGGTTGCTAAATTGGGACAAGGTGCTCCAATGTGTGAACTTGAATATGGACTTTTACCATCTATTGTAATTAAAAAATCAATGTTGCTTGACCACGTGCAATAGCCTATCTGCATCTCTTTGTTTTGTGATTGATTACACCTTGCTAGTTGCCCATCTATGCGGCCAAATCCACTCACATTATTAAGTCTTCCTCTATTAAAGGCACTTTGGAGTTCACAATAACGAGCATGGAATGGACCTTGCAACAAGGAAGTGTCTCATTGGTATCGTGGCTTTTATGGATTGAGCAACAGCTTAAAAAAATGGAGAGGAAAGCAATATAAGAGAGCATTGTAGGTGCTACTTCTGGGCAAATAGTTGTGGATGATTACAAGGGGGGCAAGCATTGGAGAGGAAAGTAATAAAAGAGCATTGGAGGAAAGTAATATAAGAGCATTGGAGGTGTTGCTTGTGGGAAAACAATTGTGGGTGATTAGAGGGGGCGGTCAAGTGTAATATTGTGGCAGGATGGTTATTCATCATTTGAGTATGAGAGTTCGAAACTATAAAGGCAGAGACCACAAGGAAGAGAGTTTAGGATCCATAGATGTTAGAACGAAAATCCTAGGTGATATCTAGGGTGTGGGAGAGTCGACGAAGCTACAAGTTAGACTATCATGGCAATACAAGTTGCTAACAAGGATAGATTTTTGGTTCATTAAATTCAAAACTAAGCTCTAAAAGATAGCTTGTCATGTAGAAACAATATTGAAAAGGATTCTTTATAAAAGGGAACCAAATTTCACATCATATATGTTTGGATGCTAAATCTTCTGGTTGTGTTAAGTTAACCATTCGAGAGGTGATTCGAACCAAATTTGAAAGTGCATGAATCACACGAAGGTGATGAAGCATGAAAGCATTGATTGATTCTTATCATGCATTGGACGTTTTACTACAGTATTCGTCCTTTTGCGAATGGATGCTTGTAGCTTGTAAGAGCAGAAAATCCTCACCATCAGTTTGTTAATGAGTCATAAGACGCAATAGAGATTGGAGAATTCGGTTGCAAAAATTTCTAACGTATGTACAACCCAATTACCATCCCTCAATTATTTCATGATAGTTATGCTTCATAGTCCCAACCAAGGTTTGAATGCGCGTAGTGCTTGCTTGGAAATCGCCAAACATAAGTACACCCATGCTCAAACTTGGACAAAGGTCCTTTAATATCCACCCTTGGGACCTTTTACCAGAGTGGGTCTATAATCCTTCATAAGTTACACAAACAATGGCATTTCACTGCATAAGCATTATTTGAATCATAGTTAGAGTTGTGATGGAAATACTAGGCAAGTAGGATGCAGATGATAATCATGTGGTAGGCCAATATAAATACAAATTTGCACATTTTCAAGACGTGGAAGGTAAGGAACTACCTCAAAGAATGTGAATCAAGAAGGTAGTTGGCAATTGAGCCAAAGGATAGGTGACCATCAAAGTTTTCCATTAATGCTAAAATTTTCAAGACCTAATAATGGTCACCACCCAACAAGTGGACACCTTGTCTAGATGCATGTCTCCACTTCATGAAGCCATTGGTTCTATAAAGTAGGGCTTCAACATAGTCCCATTCCTATGAATTCTCAAAAGCTTTAGCCACTTTATGCGAATTTCTAAAAGTTGTTTGGACATTTTGATGCACAAGAACAAACCAAGGAGCTTGCAGGTTTGGCTTGATTGACATTGCCTCACAAAGCCTATGGATCATATGTACTTACAAAAGCATAACAATTGTTTTGAGATGTACTTTCTTGAATCAATGGCTTGAGACAAACACCTTGCAGAATGGATATGGGCCTTCAGAGGAAATTATTGTAGCCTGGGATGATGGTCATGGATATACATGAGCTATATTGCTAATGAGCTAGCATAGCTAGGGCAGTAAGCTTCCCAAATAAGTAACATGCTTGTAATGGTAGAGGATAAGTTGGGAGGTTTTGAATGGCCATGGAGCTACTTTAACTATATTGCTTATGAGCTAGCATAGCCAAAGGCATTAAGCTTCCCAAATAAGTAAGATGCTTGTAGTGGTAGTGGATAAAGTTGGAGGTTACAATGGACAAATACCTAGGTATGCCACTTGACTAACACATATCTAGGTTTCTATCCATGAGGAAGCCTATGATACCAATGCCTAAAATCTACAAAATATTGAATAAGTCACAACGTTCTTATGCATGTTATAAAAAACAAAAGCATGAAAAGATGCCTTGAAGATACACAACAAATATGCGAAGAAATTTGCAAGGGCAATCGTAAAAGAAAGAGGCAAGGCTGAATTAGGGAGGGTCTAGAGAGGAAGGAAGAGAAATGGATTTAGATTGAAGTTTTACTACCCTTTTGTTATTATTACATGCTACAAGTTGTTGGTAAGAACAACTATCAATTGAAGACCATGGATTAGACCCTCAACATCTTGATCGTTAATTTTGTGCTACCATTTTTTTGTTGTGTTTACCATATCCTCCCATATATATTGAGAACATTATATCTAAGAAAATCATGTAGTTTTCACCTCTATTAGTGTATTTAGCGGCCCGTAGTGGGCTTGAAGTAGGGAAGAAAGTTGATGGGAGCTTTCTAAAAAGAGGGTCCTTGAAGAAGGTCTACAACATACTCAAGGGAGGCTTTGAGAGTTAGACACTCTTAGAGCACATTTATCTATCTATCTATCTATCTATAATATATTAACGAGACTAAGAGTTTACTACCATTGAATGCATTAGGAAAAAAGGAAACTTATTTTGGGGCCTATCATCTTAGAAGGAAAATACTTGTCCACTTATCAAAGGAGGGCCAAAGTAACGTTGAAAAAATACAAAAAAGGAAGAAAAAAGAAATATTATCAAGTTTGCATTCAATGAGGATACTTGAGCTACTTTATTATATCTGACGCACGGTGCAGAATTTGGTACTTCTAACATCACCAGCACGTCTGGAGTCGGCCAAAACCTCCGGAACGGCATTTGAAACGTTGAAAATGGGCACTCGGAGGCTCACAAAAGGCCAAAAAGGCCCCACAAAAAAAGTGTATTTGGCTTTCTTCAATACACTTTTTTGTGGGGCCTTTTTGGTCTTTTTCGAGCCTCCGGGTGCCCGTTTTCAATGTTTCAAATGTCGTTCCGGGGGTTTTGGCCTGCTTCGGACGTGCCGGTGATGTTAGAAGTACCAAATTCTGTACCGTGCGTCAGATATAATGAAGTAGCTCAAGTATCCTCATTGAATGCAAACTTGACAATATTTATTTTTTCTTCCTTTTTTGTATTTTTTCAACGTTACATTGGCCCTCCTTTGATTGGTGGACAACTATTTTCCTTCCAAGCTAAAAGGCCCCAAAATGAGTTTCCTTTTTTTCCTAATGCATTCAATGGGTTTTGGCCCGCTCTGGACGCATCGGTGATGTCTAAAGTACCGAATTCTACACCGTATGCTAGTGGAGTTATGTCATATTTTGGTGTTTTAGAGGAGAGAAAAATGAAAAAATTGTGAATTTCTCTCAGGGCCCCAAAATGAGCTCCCTTTTTTCCTAATGTACTTCTCCCTTATCGCTTAATCTCTATTTCTTTCGGAAGTCTTTGTTTTCCTCTATGACATGTTCAACAAAAGGATTCTGATCCTAAACCCATGCTAGTCCCATCCATGTGCTAAGGCCCTAAGTCAAGATTGTCCTATATGAGGATGATATTTTTAGACCCTTCAGATCCCTACATCAATGAAGCTTTGAAGAGCCCACAAGACAAATGAGACTAGAGCACACGAGCTTTTTTAGCACTACCTCCCCATGGTTGGGAGAGTCCTTGCTCGCTATAATGCAGAAGACACTGAGTAATATGCAGGCTCTTGTGTCCACATCGATGACAATGGCTTAACTATGACATCAAGACATGCCTCTTCTTCGAGGTGCAGGGATAATAAAGAGGAAAGCTGGACAATTTTTGGCAACATGAAATTAGAGTGGCATTTTCCAACACTTAAAAAGGTATGTTGCAATTCAGTGTAGTAATTCTCTTTGAGGATGGCAAAAATGACTTAGTTATTTGTTTTGTTTTGAGAGTCGACTTTGCTCTCTGAGGCACTTAAACCCACCAGACATCTCATGGAGAACTCTTTTCCCCCATCTTACTTATTTGGCACCACCTCAAGTGTGAACCCTCCATACTTTATGGGAAATCTAGAGAGCGGCAAAGATAACAGGACCTTGATGGACCCAGGCATGTGGGACTTGCCTTCGACCCCCAGGCCTCCAGCTCACCATGCTAAAACTCCATAAACCGGTGGGTGCACAAAGAATTTCCCCACCTTCCATCTGTGACACGGTCTCTGGATATTCCTTGTGTTGATGAATCTATCATGTTACTATCTTATCCTCAGATATCTGATAAAGAATTTCCTAACTGCACTATAGAGGGTGACCTACCCACGCATGATATTGGGACAATTGATGAGAAGACTCGATCCTGGATCATTGGAACATACCGTTCCATGGCAGAATCGTCAAGGGGCTAGTATTGTCCTTAAATCATGGGTGGCCAATAGGTTTTCATGTTTCAATGACCCACCATTATACAATATTTACTAAGTGGGCCCTTAACGACCTGGTTATCCTCAACGATGAAAACATAGAATCCAAAGCTTCTTTTGGATTAACAACGACTGATCAACGACGTTTGGATAGATTTGACGAGCAGCAACCACCAAACACTTGTAGTCGTCAAATGGTAGGTATAGGTTTATGTACTTTTAAGGCATATGCACTAATAAATTATTGAAGTTTGTTGATCATAATCTAATGCATGAACAAGAGCGTACAAGAAAGAAGAGGATCTAAGGAATTGGCTCTTCATATGATAGCAGGTAATTTAGTTCAACAAATTTAACCTAGAATAAGTCTTAATATTTCCATTTATGATTTTGGAAGGATCCTATGATCATTTTGATTGTAAGGAAATGTTTAGTTCATGGCCTGTAAGTTTGCATTTATATTGATTTTAAGTTTTCTTTGTAAAGTATATTATGATGTGATATGTTGTTGTTTTTAACATGGTGATGAATATGTTACACGTTGCCAATATTTTTTATAGGGGATCATGTTGAGCCTAGTTTCCACTATTGTATATTTTAAAGACTGTGATGCTATATTTTGGACCTCTGTATTCTGTGGGTGGCAATTGAAGGTGAATTCAAGCTCACCCAAAGGAAGCTACATATTATTCAAAACTCTAATATCCATCCACTATTGAAGTTGTTTCAAAACTCTAATATCCATCCACTATTGAAGTGTTTCACAAATAGGGCTCTTAACAAGCATCTTCCATCTAAATTTAGTTATAGCACCTATACTCTTGTAATCATATCCCCTTGCAAATGCTTCATCCATTATAAGTCACATGTCCCTTTTTAGTCCAAATTTAATTGTTAAGGCTAGTTTGAAGATGCATGTGATCTAGATGTCTTTGGTTGAAGGTTGCCATATGTAAAATGTAATGGTAAAGACATATATGGGCACATGTATTTTGGTTGTAAACATGCTCTCAATGCAATTCTAGAACACTAACTTGGATTTCCATGTTAAATGTGTCAAGGTTCCAATGAATCTTTTCTTTGAAAGAAAGGCTAGCCAATAACATCTTTTATGATTTTGTGATTAACTTCATTCTTTAGATGTCATGTCTACTCATACTGAAGAGCTTACATATAATTATATGGAACTTAGAGATTGATGTTGATTTCAACTCCTCCAACCTTGCAAGTTCCATTTTGTATTTGTCTCTTGGATATGTGACGTTCTTGATTGAGTCCTAAAATAAAGGAGCTCAGTGCTTCAGCTAAGCTACTTTAGATCCTTCAGGATCTCATGATTCAAGTGAATCTGCCGTTAGACGTTTTAAGTGGTATGCTACTTGATAGATTAATTGGGTACCTCTAGTAAGCAAGGCGAAGCGTGGACTTCACATACCTCAGTATGTGTCTGGCCGCATCCAAATGCGGTTTCCTTGGAGCCTACATAAATTGACTTACCAACCCAATAGCATAGCTCAAATCTGGCCTAGTAATAGTCATATAAATCAAACTTCCTACTATGCGTCTGTGCATAGTAGGGTCTTCTAGAAGCTCACCTGCATCTGCGCTCAACTTCACATTCTGCTCCAAAGGAACTGAACTAGGCTTACAGCCTATCATCCCATATTTGAAGAGCATGTCCAATCCATACTGCCTCTGCAAGAGCCATATCCCACTTGTGGATCTAATCACCTCAATGCCCAAAAAGTAATGCAGCTCTCCCAAATCCTTTCTCTCAGACTTCTGCTTCAATAGCATTTTCACATGAAGGATATCTTCATCACTATCACCTATGATGATCAAATCATTAACATAAATGACAAGCAGCATAATACATTTCTTTATTTTTCTCACAAAGTGAGAAATCTGCCATGGAAATCTGAAAGCCAATAGTGATAAGATACTGTCCTATCTTGTCAAACCATGCTCTGGGTGCTTGCTTCAAGCCATACAAGGCTTTCTTCAACCTGCAAGCAGGATGAACAGCATACTTATAAGCTAGTGGCTGCTCCATATAGACCTCTTCTTGCAAATCACCATGCAAAAGGCATTCTTTACATCCATCTGATGTAAAGACCATCCCTTTGATGCAGCCATAGCAATGACTGCTCTTATAATTGCCATCCTTGCAACCGGACTGAATGTTTCTTCATAATCAATGCCATATGTCTGTGCATACCCCTTGACAACTAATCTTGCCTTCTATCTGCTCACAGAGCCATCTACATTGCGCTTCACCTTATAGACCCACTTGCAGCCAATTGCATTCTTGTCTTTAGGCAAAGGCACTAATTTCCATGTAGCATTTGCTTCCAAGGCATCCATTTCTTCATCCATGGATTTTTCCCATTTTTCTTTTCCCATGGCTTGCTCAAAAGAAGTGGGTTCTGGTTCATGTATCACTTTGACCATATAGGCATAGTGAATGGCTGTAAATCCATCATATTTCAGCCTATCCATAGGATACTTAACTCTGGTAGAACTGCGCAAAATAGGCTCACTACTAGGTGCTCTCAAAACATCCCTTGTCTTCCTTACTCTAGGTATAACAACAGAAGGAATACCCAACTCATCATCAAAGCTCTGTTCTGAGCCACTGGATTCACCATCCACATAAGAGTGACCTGCATTCACATCAACCATGGGCTGATCTACTTTCTCTTTTCCCTTTCATGATACTTGCATACCACTATCTGCATTGTTTTGAGGAGATTCTCCTGATCTCAATCTGCCTGTCCGTGGTGAGGTATGTGAACCACTGCTAGAGGACACTACAGGTCCACTAATATTTTGTGATTGTTGCTGTGAAGTTTGTGCAGCATTACCATTTTGTGCATCTACATAATCAATCACATTTACTGGTTTATACCAACTGCTCATCTCATAAAAAACAACATATCTGCTCACTGTAAACTTATGAGTAGAAGGGTTATAGCATCTATACCCTTTTTGCGGTAGAGAATAACCAATAAAGATGCACTTCTCAGCTTTTGGATCCAACTTGGATCTCAACTCATCTGGCACATGAACATAGGCAATGCAACAAAAAACTTTCAAATGAGATATATCTGGTTTCCTACCAGTATACCTCTCCTCTGGTGTCATGCCATGTATTGCTACAGTGGGAGTCCTGTTCACTATGTAGACTGCTGTAGCAATTGCTTCAGCCCAATAATAATCTGGCACGTCTTTTTCGTTGAGCATGGCATGAGATACCTCTCCAATATGCCTGTTTTTCCTTTCTGTAAGTCCATTTTGCTGTGGGGTATGACTGCATGAATATTGTTGCTTTATGCCATGCTCCTGCACGAACCTTGCAAACTCATTTGAGAGGTACTCTCCCCCTCCATTTGACCTTAGGCATTTTATTTGTAGGCCTGTTTCTTTCTCAACCATAGCTTTAAAAGCTTTGAAATGCTCAAACACTTCACTTTTCTTTTTCATAAAATACAGCCAAAATTTTCTGCTGTAGTCATCAATAAAAGTGATAAAATAATGATAGCCTCCAATAGATGCAGCTTTAGTAGTCCACACATCAGAGTGGATTAATTCCAATGGCCTCTTACTCTCTTGAACATGTATAGAAAATGGTTTCCTTGCCTGTTTTCCAAATTGACAGGCTTCACATACCTTATGCATTTCTTCAACCTTGAACTTAGGCAATCCTGCAATAATATTTTGGGCCTTCATTAATTTAAGTTGCTGTACATTAACATGACCAATGCGTTTATTCCAGATATCAATATCTGCAACTACACCGGTCCCATGTGCAAACATTGCTGCACTCAATTCAGGCATGTCCACATCCAACGTAAACATCCTGCCCTTCTTCTTCCCTTTTGTGATCAAGCGACCTTTATTTTTCATATCCTCAACAAAGTATCCATGAGGATTAAATCTGACCTGCAAGCCCTGCTCAACCATTTGACCAATAGAAACTAGGTTCTTCGTGATATTCAGGACATGAAATATAGCAAACAGGTATTTCTTGTTCCCATCCTGCATAGACAAGGGAATTTTACCAGTCTGGACAATAGGATATGTAGTATCATCACTAGTCTCCACAAATCCTGGTCTTTCCATTTTCCTTGCATCCTGCATCCATTCTGCATGACCTGTCATGTGGTTTGGCACACCTAAGTCAACATACCACACATCATTGCTTTCTTCTGCACTTGTCACAGAATTGGTCATGTGCTGCACCATAAACAAATGCTCATTTCTGTCATCACCCTGTCTACTAGAGGATGCATAATTGCCTTGCTGTAATTTTCCATTCATGATGTCATTCTGCTTTTTGTAGCAGTATTTAGCCATATGATCCATTTTACCATAGTAGTAGCATTCAACATTGTTGTTTGCATTTTGGCCTCTCTGCCATCCACCACAACCTCTTTGGCTCCCCTTGCCTCTAAGGTTATCATGTCCTCCTCCATAGGACTGGTTTTCTTGAATTTGCTAGATATTCTGATTTTTGCTATGGCCTCCAGATCGGCTTGCTCTACCTCTGCCTCTACTTCTTCCAGCATTTGAGTAGAGGACAATTTCTTTTGAACTTCCTCCTGAAGAAGATGCACCACCATTTCTCTGCTCTTTAGAAATTAGAAGAGCAATCAACTCCTCAAAATCATGAAAATTTTCACAGATGGCAATGGATGTCCGGAATTGTGCATAATCCTTTCCTAGACCATTCAAGGTCACAGAAACTAAATCATCATCTTCCACTGGCGACCCAATGAAAGCAAATGCATCTGCAATCTTCTTCACCTTCATGTGGTAGTCATTAATGCTCATATTTTCTCTCTACACATTATGCAACTCTTGCTTGAGCTGCATTTTCCTAGCTTGCGTATTTGTGCTATACATTTTTGTCTAAGTATCCCACGCCTCCTTCGACATGCTTGCATCCTGAATATGCACAATCATAGAATCTGAAATACTGATAGACAGCCAGTACATAACTTTCCTGGCTCTCTCATGCCAGTCTTTAAATGCCTGCAACTCTTCTTGATTGGGAACATTAGGAATAATTGGTTCTTGTTCAGCTCCAGTAATGAACTCCCACTAGCCTTTTCCCTTAAGGAAATTCGTCAGTCTAAACTTCCATGTTGGGAAGTTGTTCTTGTCAAGATTTTTAGTGACTATCTGTGAAAGAGCATCAGACGCCATTAGAGAACACTGTAAAAATATTCTGTCATTGGAAAAAACACAACTTCTGCCTCACAAGGGCAAATCTGCAAAACTGATGAAAGTGGTATTTGATCACACAGCCACTTCCTGGTGATGATTTTGCATCAACAGGCAATAACAATGATTCTGTCACTTTCAATATCTTTGCGCATAGGCATACGATGCAATTTTTATGGCAACTTTTCACCGACCTATGGAATAGTAGTCGCACAGCAAAAATAGGGCACTTTCCTTAGTGCATGTGAAAAACTTCCACCACCAAAACGGGCCCCAAAATGGCCTTGAATCAAAAAAATAATGTCACCAAGGGATTCGCCCTTTCCCACAGCATATACTACCCTCTCGCCACACCGCAAAGGGCATCCCAATCTGAGACAGTGCATTCTTGCACTTTTTGGCTGTGCTACCTACAGAGATTTGCTCCCAAACTTGAAAAAGGAGAGCAACACTGATCCTCTTACCAAGACACCGCAAACTTGGTTTGCACCGAGCATTGATACCATGTGAAGAGAGTGGGAGAGAAGTAAGGAGTCTCACTTGCAGCTTTCTCACATACACAATGGGGGAATACACACAAAGGTGGAGGCTGAAAACAGTTTTCCTCTCCTTAGTTGTAAAAGCCAAAAGAATCTCTCTCTTAGTACAAAAGGAATAGATGAACCCTATATGTGGGTCTTAAACCAAACTCAGCTTACCTAGGTGGCATACTAACTGAGCCACTAACTAGAGTACATAAAGATAGCTGTCATCCAACTATTATTCATGGGCGGTCTACCAACCGCATCTGCAGCTAACAAGTCGGTGACATAAATGCACAACGGTCATCCTGCCATATCATGTGTGGAGCTCGATATCTCAACAGTGACACTGTGGGAGCCACATGGATTTCTCCTGATTGGTTTACAAGATGACATGGCACTATGAGTGTCACATGGAGTGTGTTGCAAACTAGAGCTATTTGTTGGAAGTTGGGATAGATGAGCTTTGTTAATTGTCTTTTCCCTCACCCCTTGTTGACCTACATACCCAATGCTCAGAAACACAGTGCTAGTGATTAGTAAAGATGCCCTCTCATGATGCTCATAAGGTTTCCTAGTGCACATTCCCACTCAATGCAAGGTTAGTCATCGGAGAAGAATTAATAAGGGCTTGTACATGGGCAAATCCACATGAAGATGGGTAGAAGAGAAAAAGTGTATGCAATGAGTGAGGCAACATAAGATAATCACATACCAAGTTATAACTCTCTTATGCTAAGGTAAAAAGGGCCTTGGCCCATTACAAACAACCATAGGTATACTAGTGCTCGTGTGACAAACTTGTGTGTGCTCACAAACGTCCACCTTGACTCAAGAGTCAAAACTCTCTCTCAAAGCAATACGACTGCAATCTCTAGCATCTCGACTTACAAGTAAAGTTAGTTCATCCTAATTCAGACTCTTGACTTAAATAATATTAATATTATTTAAGTTGATTAGGAGCTCCTTACAACAAGTAAAGTGAGTTCATCCTAATTCAGACTCTTGACTTAAATAATATTACGAGCTCCTAATAACCTTGGTAGAGTTGAAACTAAGCTATCAATTCCTCAGGACGAAATCTTCCTAAAACCAACAATTTGACTTCCTAAAACCAATAATTTAAGAATCTTTTACAATCAGAGGCATGGATTATAGCCAAGGATTGCATATTCACATAATCACATGATTTTCTTGTGATTATGTGCCGTGAGGACGTATCTCACACATTCACGGATACAATCATGCCTTTATACTATCATGTGGCCTTGACCTATAAACCAAATACATACTGGTAGTTGTAGGAACACTACCGGTGGTATCTTGGTATCGGTGGTAGTTCTAATACTATCGTCGATAGTTTCACACAATAATACTAGCGGTGCATTAACCATATTGCCGATATTTTTACCACTGCTAGTAGTTAAACGATTACCATTGGTAGTAGTAGCACTACTACCAGTAGTGTGCTACTTACCGTCGGTAGTACTACTACTACTGATGGTAATCCTTTAACTACCAATGGTAGTACTATCGTCCCAAAATATATGCCAACCACAGGTTTCATTTTCACTAACAGTGGATTGACAAGAGGTAAAAAGTGCTAGGGTTCAAGAGGATGAACTTCTCTTGGGTTAGAACATGATCCAAACATAGTTCAAGTAAGTGATATGCTAAATGATGATTTTAAGGAGGCATTGAAGAGGTTGCTTCTGGAATTCAAAGATGTTTTTACATGACAATACACAGATATGAGAGGAGTTGATCCATCATTTTGTCAACATTGGATCAATTTAAAGAAAGATGTTGTCCTGGTGATCCAGTAAAGATATAGAATGAATGTGAATTATGAGAAGCAAGTCAAAGAAGAAATTGATAAGTTGCTTTGGGTTGGGTTCATCTACCCGATGGATGGGGTAACATGGCTTTCACCAACAGTCATATTGTCAAAGAAGAATGGGAAGATTTGGGTATGTATTGATTATAAAAAGCTAAATGCATCCACTGTGACCATTATAGATCCATTTCCATTATCTTTTTGTGACACAATGCTTGATGTTATGGCTGGTCATGAAATGTATAGTTTTCTTGATGGTTTCAGTGGTGGCTATAACCAAATTTGGATGGCTCTTGAAGATAGTGTTTGCTCACCTTTGGTTTGAAGAATGCTCCTCCCACATTCTAGAAATGGATCTAGGAAATTTTGCTCCTTATTAGAGTACATTCATGAGAGTTTTTCTTGATGACTTTTTTGTTTTGGAAGGAAGGACGATCATTTGCAATATCTCAAGTTGTGTTTGGAAAAATGTCGGATTGCAAGTTAAGCCTAAATTCTAAAAAATGTTCTTTTGTTGTAAAGTGTGGTGTACTATTGGGACATATCATTTTTTAGGAAGGCATGGTTCGAAAAGTTTACGTAATTCAAAACGCTATTGCACTGACAACTTTGAAGCAGTTATCATGGTTTGTTGGGTAGATTAAGTGGCATAGTCGATTTCTTCGTTATTTATCTCATGTTTGTGCACCATTGACAAGGCTAACTAGAAAAGGATAAGCTTATTAGTGGCAAGAATAGGAGTAAAAAGCATTTGATACCCTTAAGAAAATGCTAGTTGTGGCACCAATACCTAAACCACCTGATTGGGATTTGCCTTTCCATATTTTTGTTGATGCTTCAGATGTAGAGATTGATGTTGTTTTGATGTAGCAATTGTTAAAGGTTGGTTTCAACCAATCTATTATGCAAGTAGAAGATTAGCCAAAGTAGAGAACAATTATAATGTCATGAAAAGGGAGGCATTGGTTATGATATATTCACTTCACAAACTTTGACCTTACCTGCTAGGTAGTAAAGTAGTACTTCACATGGATCGTTAAGCTCTCATTCATTTGGTGAATAAGCCACAATTGTCGGGTAGGCTGGCTAGATGGATTTTGTTACTTCAAGAATATGATTATAATATTGTTCACACACCTAGAAAAATGCATGATGTGGCAGATTATTTGAATAGGATTGTGAATGGTGAAGAGCCTATTAGGGTAGCGGATGATTTTCTAGATGCTAATTTATTTTCAGTTTAGCCAGATACAGTGTTGGATTGGTATGATAAGATGATCTTTTTTCTCATGGATGGGATCGTGATCACAATATCTTTCAAAGGTCCAAAGAAATAAATTTGTATTGCAAAGAAAACCATTCTTGGTTATTGCTAGAGCTTCTATAGGTGGGGAATTGATGAGGTCATAAGAAGATGTGTTCCAAATCATGAACGGAAAGCAGTCCTTATGGAGGCATATGTGGGACCACGAAGGGCCATTTTATAAGAGATATCACAGTGAGAGAGATACTTCAAGTGGGGTTGTGGTGGCTAACAGTGTTAAAAGATGCTCATGAATTTGCTAAAAGTTGTTTACCTTGCCAAAGGGATGGAAGGACAACTGATGCTCGTAGAATGCCACACCAACCTATATTACCTTTGGGACCATTTCAAAAGTGGGGCCTTCATTTTATGGGTCCAATCAAACCACCTACAAAGCACATGGGTAATAAGAGTTAGATATGCTCAATGCCCCACCCTCCTAGTAAACACCAGTGGTCTAAGGTGCTCAAGTTGTAAGGCCCCCATATGAGGAGAAGCCATCCGACTTGCATGTCAGATGAGGTCTATCAATGAGACCGTTGATGGTAGAAAGGTGATTGTGTGGGAGCCTCTTATTCTTGCTAAAGCTTGGGGGCCAGCTCATCGCTCCTAGTTGGGGGGTCCCAAGGGGGCCAGCGGCCCCCCTGGTGGGGGTTCGAGGGTGAGAGCCCCCGAGGCAATGGTATAGGGAATATTCCTTAAATATTCCATGGATGACTAATTGGTTCCATTGACTAGGTTGGCTGGTCGGCTTCACTGACTAGGTTGACTGATCGGTTCCACCGACTACGTTGATTTGACTACCACCCTAATAGCTATAAAGAGGCAACCTCCCCAGTCCATTGTATCAGATCAGTTCAGATCAGATCAGATCTTCTAGCTAGTAGCTCTTCACCTAGTATCTATCTAGATCACCATCTAAGCTCCACTGTGGGAGTGCATGGGTGGATGGAGCCATCATCTGTACTACATCAGTATTGAAGGAAAATTTTGTTCATCTCCAGTTTGCTGTGTACTCTCTATTCTTTGTTTGGTTTCTATTTTGCTACACCGTGTAATTTAACATGGTATCAGAGTCCAGCGGCTCTAAGGATCGAAGAATAGAAGAGAGGCGAGGCCTTCAATAGCATACAGAGTGATGGCACAATAGGAAGCAGCTCAACAGGAAGTAGCTCGAGTTCAGCAGTTGCTGCTGCAACACCAACAATCCAGGCGTTGAGGATTCACCCGCCAGCCGTCATTGAAGGCAAGCTATATGTAACGAACTACACTTTGTGGAAGTTTAAAATTACTGCTCTGCCAGAATGACCACTATTCACACAGTACTATCAGTGGCTGCTCATAAAAAGTGGCCAGTTTATCAAATGGATGTTAAATCAACATTCTTGAATGGTGACCTCAAGGAGGAGGTGTACTGGCTCAGCCACCTAGGTTTGAAGCCCCCCATTCTGAGAATAAGGTATGTAAGCTAAGGAAGGCTCTGTATGGGCTGAAACAGGCCCCAAGAGCATGGTATCAATGGATAGACAAATTCTTTCATAAATTAAACTTCAAAAGATGTGCCTCAGATGCTAACTTGTACATGTACAGGAAAGGTGGAAAATCTACGATTATTGTTCTAAATGTGGATGATCTCCTTATTACAGGTGACTATGAAGACATGATCCAACAGACTAGAAAGGCGTTGAACACAGAGTTTGAGATGACATTTGATGCACTACTATTTGGGTATTGAAGTCTGGCAAGAGCCAAGCAAGATCTTCATCTCTCAGCAAAAATATGCAAGGGAGACCTTGAAGGCATTTGGTATGTCCAAGTGCAAGGAGATATCTACACCTATGGGGGTAAATGCGAGGCTGTTTATGGAGGATGCCTCACCAGTAGACATCAAGATGTACAGGAAGTTGGTCGGTAGTCTCATCTGTTTGTGCAATACCAGACCGGACATCAGTTTTGCTATTGGCATTTTGAGCAGGTTCTCCAATAAGCCCTAGGAGAAAGAATCATTGGAATGCAGGGATGCAGGTGCTCAGGTATGTGAAGGGCACTCTTGATTATGGCATCACTTATGGTACGGGCACTTCCTTGGCTGGTCATTGTGACTCAGATTGGGATGGAGATGTTGATTCCAGAAAATCAGTTTTTGGATATTGCTTCTCTTTAGGTTCAGGCATCTTCTCTTGGATCAGTAAGAAACAACCAACAGTGGCATTGTCTTCTACCAAGGTTGAGTACAAGGCAGCATGTTTTGCTGCTTGTAAAGCAGTGTGCCGAGGTGCGACAATCAAAGTTGCATGGCCATTGCTAAAAATCCAGTGTTTCATGCGTGCACAAAACATATAGAGATTCAGTATCACTATGTGCATGATTTGATCAAGGATGGGATAGTGGAATGAGTCTACTATCCAACAGAGCAAAATGGAGCAGATATCTTTACTAAGGCACTTAGGAATAATCAGCTTCAGGGTCATCTTTAGAGACTCAGCATTGGGTCGAGAAGGTAGTTCACCTATGAGTGGACATTGAGGGGGGGTGTTAGATATGCTCAATGCCCCACCCTCCTAGTAACCACCAGTGGTCCAAGGTGCTCGAGTTATAAGGCCCCCATATGAGGAGAAGCCATGTGTGAGCCCAAGACACTGGATGGATCCTGACTTGCATGTTAGATGAGGTCTATCAATGAGACCGTTGATGGTAGAAAGGTGATTATGTGGGAGCCCCTTATTCTACTGGGGCTTGGGGGCCAGTGGCCCCTTTGGTGGGGGTTCGGGGGTGAGAGCCCCTGACGCGACGATATAGGGAATATTCCTTAAATATTCCATAGACGACTAGTCGATTCCATCGACTAGGTTGAGTGGTTAACTTCACTAGCTGGGTTGACTGGGCAGTTCCACTGACTACGTTGATTCGACTACAACCCTCATAGTTCAGATTAGATCAGATCTTCCAACTAGTAGCTCTTCACCTAGTATCTATATAGATCGCCATCAAAGCTCCACTATGGGAGCGCACGGGTGCTGTACTACATCAGTATTGAAGGAAAATTTTATTCATCTCCAGTTTGCTGTGTACTCTCTATTCTTTGTTTAGTTTTTGTTCCACTACGTCGTGTAATTTAACAATAAGTACATACTGCTTGCTACAGATTATTGTACAAAGTGGGTGCAAAGGAGTTTCCTTGAGGGGACAATACAACGGCTAGTATAGAGAAATTCATATATCACAATATCATAACTAGGTTTTGATGTCTGATAGAGATAGTCTCGGATCAAGGTGTTCACTTTATAAATAAAGTGATAAAGAAGTTAACAGCTACACACATGATTGTTCATAAAAATCCAAGTGCTTATTATCCTCAAACTAATGGTCAAGCAGAGAATTCCAATAAATCTACAAAGAGGATTTTGAGGAGAACTGTTTCAAAGAATAGGGCTGATTGGGATCAAAAGTTGCACCTTGCATTGTGGGCATTTTGAAGACAAGGCAATTAATGTTCTTAGCGAGCCATGAATGATGCAAGGTGTTTGGAGCTTAGAAGGAGCTACTGGACAAGATTCTTTGAGAAACGATAAAAGAAGATTGACTTTCAGGCATTGCAGTTTTGCTGATGCATGAAAATCAATCTTTCTTTTGCCCATCTCTGAATACTAGTTACTTTCCCTGCCGCAATCTCTAAGGGTGCATGATTTTAAACCATTTATGAAGGATTGGGGTCCACCCAGACAGCTTGTATATGGAGGTTTAGGTGAGATAATCTTTGGAACAATGCAACACAGTGATTATGATGAGATTTGTTTGTTAATGATGTAACTTTGAAGAAAGAGTTTAATTCATAGTTCATTTTCTGTAGTTGTGTTGTTTTGTTTTATTTCATGGTTTGAAAACATTGAAAAATTTGTTTGTTTTGTAAGAAATTCCATGAGAAATGAGTCTTTTCCACTCTTACTATTAATGGTTTTCTACAACATATTGCTTGAAATAGATTTTGAGATGTTTGGGAGCATATAATTTGTTTTGAAGCAAGAAACATCAACTTCATCAATCCTAGAACACATTTGGGACCACTAGGAGGGACAAGTTTGATCGCATTTTTCTTTCAAAGAACCTTGCTCCAAGAATCAGGTACTGTTCATTCATGTAGTTTTAGAATGGTTTTAGTTTTCAACTCAAATTAGGGTCTATCAGAGCAACTTGCATGGAGATTCGGGTGAGAAAACCTTTAGAACAATGCAAGACAATGAAAATAACGAGATTTTATGATGCAACTTTGAAGAAGCAGTTAATTTGTAGTTTGTTTTGGTAATTTTGTTGTTTTCTTTTAATACATGATTTGAAGAGAGTAAGAAAGATTTGTTTGTTTTAAAAGATACACTCTTACTGTTGAGGTTTTTCATAGAAGATGGTTTGAAATAGATTTGGAGTTGTTTGGAAGCATATAATTCATCAACTTTAGCATCCTAGATTACAAGAGGGACCATTGAGGAGGACAAGTTTGATCACGTTTTTTCTTCAAAAGTCCCTATGAGGTATTGTTAATTCATGAAGTTTAATAGTATTTGATTGATAAAGTAAATGTTTTTTTGAATTTGTAGATTTAAATCATTAGATTTTTCATGCAATTGGGGTTTACATTTTTGCTTGGTTTGATACTTTTCTAAAACATGTCATGTTTGTATATTATTTGTTGATGTCAATGTTATATTATATTAGGTGGAAAGTGCATGAAAGCATGCAAGCCACTTGGAATTAAAAAAAGGTGGATATCCATTTTTAAATAGATGCAGAGAATGCACCATTTTTACAAAGGAATGAATGCTCCTTAGCAAGTGAAAGTGATTTAGTAGCTCTTCGAAATCAAGGAAAAGCACATATGGATTTGTGGTTAGAAGGGAAAATATATCTAGTAGATCCACAAACTTGTTAGACTCCTCAATTCTATGGATTGAATAGCTTAATAAAGCTCCTATGTAAGGGTGAGAACGGTTTGTTCGGATATTATCGAAGGTTGATTGGTCATGGAGCAAGTAGCCTTCACAGCCAATATCAATCTTTGCTAAATGAAAGAGACAAAAGGATCGCAATGTTGGATGCTTGGAATCAACATTTAGTGTCATCTATGCAAGCTACAAGTGTTCAAATCTTTGCATATGATGGTATAGAGAAGAAAAATTAGGAATTACAGGTAAAGGTTCAAACATTAGATGCTCAATTAGGAGAGAGCACTTTAAATGCAATTCGCTTACACATGCAAAACATAGCTCTGAAGGATGAGATCAAGAAGTTAGAAAAAACATTATCATTCATGAAGGATACTCCAATAGGTCCAAGACTACATAAGAGGAAATTGCATCCAATGGATGAAATATCTAAGAAAAGTGTTCACTAGAAGCATCGAGTGAGAGCTTGTAGGAGTGTTTTAGAACTCATGTCTATTTATGATGCTTGGTACCTTTACTACAAAAGAAAAGATTCAAGGATGATGATGCACATCATTTCATCAATGCTATGAATGACTTTAGCTGGAATATGGAGATAGCTTGGGGAAAGAATCATTTAATGCAGTACATGGTAATCTCTAACTTGGACATTGAGATGTGCATAGTGAATGGTCCTATATTTACTAATTTGTTTTTCTATTTGGCAGTACATTTTATATGCTCATGCACCATACATGGCATGGAATTATGGAAACATCGGAGTCCACTTAGGGTATGGAAACATCGCATTGGCAGGCACTATTAGATATCAATGCTCCACTCTAGTGTAACTACGCGGGAACCAACTAACTCTACTTGTAAGCCCCCATATGAGGAGAAGGCATTTGAGTAGCTAGGTTATCCAGTAGGTCTTGGTTTGGATATCAGATGGGGGCCATGTGTGGCCTGATGGCTGGACGGCTTTAGATAGAGTTGGCACACTGCCAAGTAGGCTACATGCAAGTGCGGGAAGGCATCCCATAACTGATGGCACTGAGGGTAGAGAGAGCATTTCCCGAGGCAGCCCACTCTCGAGCTGTGGGGCCCGTTTGGAGCCCCAGATGATCCTGGATGGCTCTGGGCCAAACAGATATCATAGGTTAGTTGCTCTATTCTACGCCATGATTCTATCGAGTGGTCGGTGGCCTATTTTGGGACCAACCTCCAGTCGGCCATTTTGGGGGACTCAGTCGGTCTCCCAATTGGGTCTAACCGACTACAATTGGTGGCTATATAAGAGCAAGCCCGTGAAGCCCATATTCATCACTGGCTATAGCAACCCTGATTCCTTAGCATCCAGCCTCTGTCCTCTACTGTTTCCAGCACACCATTGAAGCTTCTCACACAGGAGCGCACGGCTAGGAAGCAGCACCTTCTATTGTATCAGTTTTACAAAAATCAAATTTTTGATTCTCCATACTATCTGCTTTTCTCTCTTGCATACGAGATCCTGTTATCAGTTGAGAATAGACATTGTATTGTTTTCTTACATGGTATTAGAGCTTGGGCTCTAGCAAGAAGATTTGGTAGTGTGTTTCTATTTGCGAGTAGATTGTGAGAGATGGCCCAGCCCACAAGACTGTGAATCCCACTGTTCGATGAAAGCAAAAAGTTGGACGACACTAACTATCCACTCTGGAAGTTCAAGATGAAGACCATAGTAAGCACATACGAGCTTTGGGATACTGCTACTGGGGTGGATGTGAAGCCAGTTGCGAGACTGAATCTAGCCAATGTAGGACAATAGATAGTACCAACTGCAGATGAGATTCTCGTCTGGACAAGAAGAAATGCAGATGCGCTATGTTCTATTGTCTGCAGTGTAAGTGATTTTGTCATGGCATTAATTCAACATGTCACCACAGCGGAGGAGGCATGGACGACAAATCAGACCAAATTCAGAATCTAGAGACTGAACTCGTGAATGAGAAATTGTTTGAGTCTGAAATGGCACAGAAGTTCATCACCAGGGTGAAGAATCTATGTGATCAAATGACTGTGATTGGCATCACCATCATTAGCAAGAATCTAGCACAAAGGTGCAGACGGATTCTCCCACCAAAGTATGATGGTCTTGTTATGGTGCTGAATATGCAGAACATAAATCTGCCCCTCAACTTTGAGGATTTTAGTGCAATGTTTATGGAGGAGGAGATGCGTCAAAAGACGAGAACTGGAGAAGATTCGGCTTTCTGGGCTGGATCAAAGAAAGGTAAGGGTAAGGACTTTGGTAACCCATCTTCTTCTAATGATAAAAAGAGAAAGAAGAAGATCAATGCTTCTATTGCAACAAGGCAGGGCACAAGCAGAATGAGTGCCAAAAGAAGATTGCAGATGAGAAGAACTGAGTAAAGAAAGAGTCCAACAATAGCGTGCATGTAGTACTAGTAGAGCTATTCGTAGCAATTGAGGAGATTTGCATGAAGGTAGTTCATGTACCTGCAGATGAACCTTGGATTATTGATAGTGGTGCATCGTGCCACATGACCAATCAGAAGGATTGGTATACCCCTCTACATTTGGTAGGGAATGACATCTTGGTAGCAGTTGGCAATGATGCAAAATGTCTAGCAAAAGGAAAAGGTATGATTTCTCTCAAGTCAAATGGAGTTGTAAAACAGTTGTCCGATGTTCTTTATGTGCCAGATATCAAGAGGAAATTGTTGTCCGTTTCTGTGATCACGGATTTGGGACCTCAAAGTTCAATTCAATAAGAATGGCGCACAGATTTTGGATCTTCAAGGGAAGGTCATTGGTAAAGGTACACGGTGCAATAACATCTACGAACTCTTAGCTTTTAGTGCTCGAGCCGACGTGAGCAACACCAAGCTGTGGCATGAGAGGTTTGGTCATCTAAACCTTAGTTCTTTAAAGGAGATGCATAAAAGTGGAATGATTATAGACCTACCAGAAATTATAGATCTACCTGATGTATGTGAAGCTTGCATGATGGGCAAGTAGCATCGGCAACCCTTTCCTAAAGAGGCCAGCAGGGCAAAGGCTCCTCTAGAGCTCGTTCACACAGACCTCTACCAAAAGATGGAGATGGAAGCTTTGGGTGGTTCCTACTACTTCATGACACTGATCGATGACTACAGTAGAAGGATATGGATATACTTCCTGAAGACTAAAGATGCGACTTTTAGTAAGTTCAAAGAATGGCATGTAATGGTCAAGAAAGAAATGGGGAGGAAGGTGAAGAAGTTGAGATGAGACAGAGTGGTGAGTTCACATCAAGTGAATTTGAAAGTTACTGCAAAAGTCAGGGGATCAAGAGGCAAAAACCCTCGCCACATACACCACAACAAAATGGAGTAGCAGAGCGCAAGATGCGCATCATCTGCAAAATGGGTAGGAGTATGATGAAAGGGAAAGATTTGCCAAAGACTTTCTAGGCTGAAGCATGTAACATGGCAGTTTACATTTTGAATCATAGCTACACGAAGGCTGTGAGTGGGATAACTCCACTGCAGGCCTTTTCTGATAAGAAACCTTCAGCTACACATTTCAGAGCATGTCCCTGATGCTAACAGGACCAAATGGGAACCGAAAAGCCAGAAGTGTATTTTGGGCTACAGTGAAGAGGTGAAGGGTTACCATCTCTATAATGCTGTTACCAAGAAGGTAATAGTAAGTCGTGATGTGGTCTTCTTAGAACAACCGCATCAATTGGAGGAGGATGCTTCCTTCCCAGATAACCAGGATCAAGATATCCATCCAATACAACCACCAATATCAGATCGAACTCCCCCAATGGTGCTTGGGAGGATTCAAGATAAAGAAGAGGAAGAAGAGCCTGTAGAACCACAATGGCAATAGCCATTCCCGAAGTAGGTAAAGTAGCTTTTGGATGGTAGAGAACCTCCAGCCATTGAGGAGGAACCATCCAAACACCACCGGTCCAAGAGATTAGAGGAGCAAAAAAAGGCACATGAACACTTGGTCAACTATACTTTGATGACAGAGGTGATCCGTGCTAAAGAACCCAAGTGTCTTGAAGAGGCACAGGGTGATGATAGGTGGATGGAGGCTATGCAGTCGGAGTATGGCTCCATAATGAGGAACAACACTTGGGACCTTGTGGATCGACCAACAAAATGCAACGTAATCAGCACCAAGTGGGTGTACAAGACCAAGTACAAGTCCGACGGCATGTTGGATAAGTACAAGCCTCGGATTGTGGCAAAAGGATTTGCACAGGTACATGGTTTTGATTATGATACTTTTGCTCCCACAACTCAAATAACCACAATTCGCAGTGTTTTGGCTTTAGCAGCACACACAAAAGTTGGCCTGTGTTTCAGATGGATGTAAAATCTACCTTTATGAATGGAGATCTCAAGGAGGAGGAATATGTGGAACAACCACCAGTTTTTGTGATCCCCAGTTCAAAAGGTAAAGTCTGTAAACTAAAGAAGGCACTTTACGAGCTGAAACAGGTCCCACGAGTGTGGTACCAATGGATTGATGCCTACTTTCTGCTAAATGGGTTTAGGAGGAGCCCATCTAATGCAAATTTATATATCTAGAGAGAAGGAGGCAGGTGTATGATCGTGGTCCATTATGTGGATGACCTTGTCATAATAGCGAACCATGAAGAAAAGATCTCGCAGACAAAGCAGTTGCTAGGAAGAGAGTTTGAAATGATAGACCTCGGACTAATGCATTTCTGTTTGGGGATTGAAGTTTGGCAAGAGCCCAAAACAGATCTTCATCTCACAGTCGAAGTATGCTGGAGCGAGCCTAAAGGCATTTGGCATGGCTGAGTGCAAGACAGTTGGCACCCCTATGGAGGTTGACATGAAGATCTCAAATGAGGATTCATCACCACTAGTGGACGAAAGCGGAGTATAGAAGGCTTGTGGGTAGTTTGATTTACTTGTGCAACATGCGGCCGGACATCAGCTTTGCAACTGGTGTACTAAGTAGGTTTTCCAATAAGCCCTGAGAGAACCATTGGAGGGCAGGTATGCGGGTGCTGAAATACATCAAAGGCACACTTGATTATGGCATCACCTATACCAAGGGCAACATCTTGATAGGATTTTGTGACTCGGATTGGGCAGGAGACGTGGACAGCAGGAGATCAGTGACAGGTTATTGTTTCTCACTTAGATCTAGAACTGTGTCATGGGTCAGCAAGAGGCAACCCATAGTTGCTCTTTCTTCTATCGAGGCTGAGTACAAATCAGCATGTTTTGCTTCTTGTGAGGCAGTGTGGTTGACGAGGATTTTAGGGGACATGGGTGCAGTGTAGAACAAGCCTATGCGGTTATCATGTGACAATCAGAGTTGCATGGCAATTGCCAAGAACCTTGTATTCCACGCTCGCACAAAACATGTTGAGATTCAATATCACTTTATATGCGAGCTCATCATGGATGGAGAGGTCGACTTGGTGTACTGTCCAACTACAGAGAATGCTGTGGACATCTTCACGAAGGCTCTTGGAAGAGACTTGCTAGAGAGACATCTTCATTGACTTGGCATTGGGTCGAAAAAGTAAGTTCACTTGCGGGTGGACATTGAGGGGGGGTATTAGATATCAATGCTCCACTCTCATGTAACTATGCGGGAACTAGCTAACTCTACTTATAAGCCCCCCATATGAGGAGAAGGCATTTGATTAGCTAGGTTATTTGGTAGGTCCTGCTTTGGACACCAGATGGGGGCCATGTGTGGCGTGATGGCTGGATGGCTTTAAATAGAGTTAGCACATTGCCAACTAGGCTATATGCAAGTGTGGAAAGACATCCCTTGACTGATTCCACTGAGGGTAGATGAAGCATTTCCCGAGGTAGCCCACTTTCGAGCTACGAGGCCCATTTGGAGCCCTAGATGATCCCAGATGGCTCTAGGCCGAACGGTAACCGTAGGTTAGTTGCTCTATTCTGCACCACAATTCTATCGAGTGGTCAGTGGCCTATTTCAGGGCCGACCTCTAATCGGCCATTTTGGGCGGACTGGGTCGGTCTCCCAATTGGGTCTAACTGACTATGACTGGTGGCTATATAAGGGCAAGCCCGTGAAGCCCATATTCATCACTGGCTACAGCAACCCTGAGTCCTTAGCATCCAACCTCCATCCTCTACTGTTTCTAGCATGCCATCAAAGCTTCTCACACGGGAGCGCACGGCTAGGAGGTAGGACCATCTATTGTATCAGTTTTACAG